>NC_056714.1:26914659-26949659 GCF_018831695.1 Puntigrus tetrazona | reverse complement strand
ACCCATCAAAGAGCCATTTGATTTTATGCAACGCTTAACTAGTTGTACTAAGAGCCAACGCCAGTCCTGCGCACACCGACTACAGAATCGCAGAAGGTCACATCGTAATACAAATAGCCCGAACGAACAAAGAATGGCAGCAGTTAGCAATTTTTTGTCTATCGGTAGTCTATTAGCAAACATACCTGCTGATAAAATGTTTTAAATACATAAAGGATATTTGTGTTGGTCATCAATACTTTCGCAGGCAGCATTACTTTTTGCTCATTTTTTGAAAATAGCTGCATGTTTAGCTTGATGAATTATCGCAGTTAACGACAAATAGTAACGTCGCTAGCTTGAAAAAATCCGGGGGGATATGTTGTAATTGCGCTGTAATCACAAATTCATGTTTGTGTATCAAAATAAAATAAATATATATATATACATATACATATATATATATATATATATATATATATATATATATATATATATATATATAAATAAAATAAAAATAAATATATATAATAAATAAAATATATATATATATTTAGAAAATATTTACATGTTTATATCTGCACACAGTCATGAAGTTTTCAGGTCGATATTGTCGGTGCTGTACCGCCGCTGAAGCGTCGCGCCAGAAGCTCGTGATTTATTCGCAATGGGAGAGCGTCGCATGTTGAGGCTGGCAAAAAAATATCTAAAAACAACAGAGTCAGCACCGGCTCGCAGCGTTACAGCGCCAGACAATGCGGAAATGGACAGCGAAAAGCAAGTGACGCTTGCTTACAGCATTGCATCACAGCTCAGCAGTCGGCAGTGGTCCATTTACAGCACCGCCAGCCAGCCAGATCTTCTCAAAATTCAGCGCTGAATGCAGAACATTTGTCATTTTTTACAAAATCGACAGGTGTAGACCAGGGTAAAGAGTGAGTTGCCCGGGCAGCAGAGCACAGCTGCAAAGAAATAGAACGCTTGTCGGGAAAGCTGGTTCAGTCATGACTTTATTGCCCCATTGTGCTGGGTAAAAATACATGCACAGTACACAATGAAGCAATTTGTTTTTCAGCCTGTTACGCGTATTTATTTGACAACGCACAAAAACAGTAATAGCTGCAGTTGTCAATATCATTTAAATATCCGTTTTCTGCATGAATATATGCTGCAATGTAATTTACTTCCGTGAAGTTATAAGCCGAAAGTTTTAGCAATATTACTTCCAAACGCCGCAAGTCACAATGACTTCTTCAGAACATAATAACGTTGAGCTGATTTGTTGCTAAGTTGAAACATTTCTTGTCATTATCAGTGTTGAAAATAATAAAGGCCCGATATATAATGCGATATGTTTACAGATGTTTTAATGAACAGAAAAGCACGAATTATTTCAACATACCAGCCGCGTTTTGTGTTTTGTCGGTCAAAAAATATAAATTTCAAAATTATATATTTTACAACATTTTACGACAGTTCAATAAAATACGTTATTTCACTTCCATCTATAAGACAGTAAATGCTCGTTCGTTGATTACGTTGCGCTTTCTGAACTACAGTGAATTACCTTTTTCATGGCATTAGACAGATCTACTGCTGAACTTTCTCTGTGTTCAGCTTGACTAAATTGGCATCGTGCATTTCTCTCTCCACCGTCAGAGTTGAAGACTATCGGGAAATGTGTCCTCCCGTCCAAACATTATGTCAGATTTGCGAGACCAACTTCAATAAAGAAAGTCACAGATGCCAAGTTTACTCAGACAAAGATAGAACAACGCAATGCTGGTACTTTGCGATGTGTCAACAGAATCATTTTTTCAAGCAGATGTTGTTGACGAACGTTAAAATTTCGTATTTGTAAAGCAACGTTTGCGCAAAATCACATTAGCTTTCCACAACCGCATTGCCGTTTTTCTTCTGCGTCGCCTGAAATGGTCGATTTAAATAAATGTTTAAAAAGCGTATGCTGCTTGGCCAAGGTTAAAGGCTCAGCGTTAGGATTGGCCGCAATATACTGGCTCTGACATAAGGGCTGCAAGCCGGAGCGCCAGACGCCTGAGAGTTCTAACGCCTTCACTTGCAGCCTGCGCTCGCCGAGAATCGTCAACCCGCGCTGAAAGCACTCTAATATTTGTGTTCATCTGTTTGAACAGCGTCAGAACATTGGCCCAACACTGGTTTCAGCTCATTTACGAAACACAACAAGCGGCTTTCACTTTCGGTTGACGAACACAGCGCCCTCCAGCAACGCTGGCTGCCGCCGTGCAAACACTGGCTGCCAGCAGCAAACAGCCCTGCCTTCTTTTCTCTGAGCTTGGCGGAGCTGATGCAATGAACCCACTTTCCGTGATTCAAAGAGAGTGACTTGCATCTCATAGTCCACATAAATGTTTATCTTCAATATGATAATTAATAGATAGAGGTCTTCAAGGCGTAGTGACAGAGATTCGCGTCGCTATTCCTCACCACAAAGACTTGACAGAGTGGCTGCAGAGTGGCGCACTGGCGGGCGCTTCTTCGCCGAGTAGCCGGGTGCTGGCGGCTGACGCCGGCTGACGCAGATGGGCAGGAACACGGGCGAGCCAGACGAGAAACAGCCAGCCAACACGTAAAGGATCCGTCACGCCAATACCGGGATTTGCGAAGTTGGTTCCACTGTTATCCCATGAGAATAATCTGTCTGAATTGAACGACTCTTTGGGGCCTAAAGCTGCAAAGAATATAAAATTTTCACAGTCGTTTTCTGTTGCTATAACATAAAAATTCAATGATCTTGTTAAAATTAGGTTCAAGTCTGAATAATGATTCTCAGTTGATCATTATTATTTTCTAAAGAAATTCTAATTATTCTAATTAATTATTCATTTTATTTTAAATTAAACATAAATAAGTAATATGAGCAGTGCTATTTTACAGCAATTTAGTAAGAACAGCAGTTATTTAATATTATTAATAATATTAATGGTTGTTATCAAGTTGTTGTACTCTCAATTTTAGTTTGCATTATCGGTAAAATAATAGTCTATTCAGATTTAATGGTCTATTTCAGTTAAGAGTTTATCAATTGTCAATCACTTTTGTTTATATGCACTTTTAATAATACAGTTGCATCAAAAGACCGTATTTATGTAATGCACTTATTTCATTACTCGCAAAGCGCAATTTGTTTACTAAGTTGATATTTTCGTTAATTTCACTTTAATTACATTTGAAACAAATACTTGCTTTGTATTTTTAAAATATATATGTTTCAGATTTGACCATTTTTAGTGTTTCACTTATTTTTCACTAACGTTATATTTCAAAGTTAAGGTTAGCATTTTCTATTTTTAAATATGTAAGCGCTTTTCTAATATATAGTTTATTTAAGTTTTATTAGTTATTAAAAATATTTTTATAGTTTATAATAATTAAATGAAATATTTAAGAATGTTTATTTATTTATTTATTTATTTTTATAATTTATTATTATTGTTGGTTAGTTATTTACAAAGATTATTGTTTAATATAAAGATATTGTTTTGTTCAACAATATACACAGTCCATATTTAGAGTAGTTTTCTGAATACACAATATTTTAAAGTATCATTATAAAATAGCAGCAGCAGTGAGCAGCCTGTCACAATGTGCGTTTATAGCCGTCTAATACAAAGTAAAATAATGCAAAATAAAATAATACAAAATTATTTACAATGCAAACTTATTTTCATGTGAAATCTCGTAACACATAAATATAACAACATAAAACATTCACTATGATGTGATGCTGAGCTGGCTGACTCCATAGTTCATCTCGAGAGGGAATACACGTGAAGATAGCCGATGACCGCGCCGCGTACATTTGCCTGGTTAATAATGCAAGCTCGAAAATTCACGTTCGGAATCGCCAGCTCGCCAGAAAGTCGCGCTGAAGTCTTTCTTCGAAAAGCCGCATCGCTCTGCCGAAGAGCGTTACTGGCCAAAAGACAAGCGCAGCTGGAGGAAGTCTCGCCTCAAGTCCTAGAGCTGACACGCCTGTGAAACAACACAGAACAGTTGATACTAGCAAAGACATGCAGCTTTGCTTGACAGTAGGTAGTCAAGGCTGCATTTCAGCGAATCTCTCCTCACACCCTGCAAAATAAGGGTTTTCTCATCAATATTTGGCTGTAAATGGCGCATTTTCTCGAGCATGGACGCACCACGTTTCAACCGATTTCGCGTTTACCAGGCCCGCGCTGGTAGGCGTGTATTATTGAGTCCGAATATCCTAAAAATTGGCCTTCGCAGTAACAATTGAGATATCCGGTAACACATAAACTGATGCCCACCTTGTGCTTAATCGCAACATGGCACCTGTTGGCCAATTTGTGATCAAACGCATGATTTGCCACCGATTGTTACGTCATCATCAATTTACCCCAACATAACGAGACACATAGCGCTTCGTAAAGCTGACTGCATCATGAAAGTGTTCGAACTGACTTCTTTATTAACCGATTTTTATCAGATCTCACCGCAAGTTGCTGGTCAACTTCTTGTTGCGTTCTTATTGTTTTTTGCAGCTAATGCTGGTGTCCGTTACATATAATTATAAAATTTCATTCAGTTTGCGCACACACACGTGATGCTTCAATTATCACCCGTGGTAATAAATTGCATTCTTTATTGTAGGTCGCTACATTAATTATTAGATATTGTGTCTATTTTTGTTTTATTTACCCAGCTCTATATTCAAGCTATTTTTTTGATAATGCTTCTTCGCAAAAACATAAAATGTGAGAAAAGATTGAAAGGTATTTATAACAGTTAACATCGCACTTCGGCGCAGCGACACCGTCAGAAAAAGGTATATCACGTGACTTCGAACATGCGATGCGAGCTGCAGTCAGAATGCAACAAGACGCGTTACCAGCCACACACACACGCACATCATCGATGAGAAAGCTGAATGAACGCCGCGAGCAATACATTCACCAGCGTGTCCGTTCACCTACCGAAAATGACGCATCTTCACAAACATTTTTGCTTGCATTCACTGGAGGCTTTGGAAGAAACAAATCATTCTGATTGGTCAGAGTTATCGGTCTTCACTGTTATTTCGCTTCCAGCGAATTGGTGCGCGTAGCATTTTCCATCGCGGCCTCGACCGACTAACGCGAAAGACGCTGAACACATCGCTGCACTGCTCATGCCATCTTCAGTCTGCAGCCAGTATTGAATGCATTACGACACTCAAAATTACGGGTGTTTGTTTAATGGTTGCATTTGGTATAAATAAGAGCACTATCAGCAGTGAAAAGTAGCAAATATATCGTAAAAGCCAGTCCGCATTTTAACGCGATGCTTTCTCCTTGCAACATATAACAAAGCTTCTTTGACACTATAGATCACAGAGTCAGACATCCGCCAGCGCTTTGTTCAGATCTCGTAAAATCGATGAACATCTTCAGTTGCTCTTCGTATCAGTCTTACAAATCTTCTACCTGCAATACCATATCAACAGATATCACTCAAGATACTTCACACTGAAGCAGATATAAGGATATAACATATAAAATATAATTTTTATAATGACAGTATTGAACAGTTCTTATCAGAAAAATTGCATGTTTATGTGTGTTTTGATATATTTTTAAAAACATAGCCTTTATTGCTATTTTCAGATATTTAGAGCTGGAGTTACATGTACATTTATTAGTATATGTTCAAAATAGCAGTCACAAACACACACACACACACACACATATACATATATATATATATATATATATATATATATATATATATATATATATATACATAATGTTAACCAATTATATATTTATCTATAATAAAAGTTTTTGAGCCAATTGTTTTGCATACTTATGAAGGTACTGTGCATTTTCATTAGTTAGATATATGTGTTTTGGAAATATTTGGTTAATATCTTCTTCTTCTTCTTCTTCTCTCTTCTCTCTATATATATATATATGTTATACAGATAGAAATACACAATATGTATGCTAATAGTTTAATTCTTCCTATTTTTTTCAATAGACTATGAGCAGCATTACATATATATATATATATGTTATACATATACATATACATATATATACATATATACATATGGTGAGTATATATATTCGTGATTACATTACAGTTATAAAATAGTAGTTTAATATAATACTTATGACTCTGATATATGCAATAAACATTAACACATTTGCACATGGGTAATCACATTTTTCATTAGCAGCAAAATTCACTAATTCAATACCCATGAGACGCGATGACTTCATTTCAACAATTAATAGTAATATCAAAGGTAATAACAATGTTAAAGACAAAAAATGGATTTTTAATGGAACTGTTATTTGAGGTCTGGCGGTCAGAACGTGGCTCAGCCAGTCGAATCGATGGGGTTCGTAGTGCCATTGAAGTTTTTCACCGGTCACCAAAAAGACCTCGAAATGAACGCCTCATTACCACGATTTAGACAGAGATCGAGCTCGAACACACGTTACGCCATATCGTCGGCCCGACGAATGTGCCCTGGAGACAGCGCTAAGAGGGTCGCGAGCGATCAAGAAAACAGGCAGCGTAAGTTTAGATTCGCTGGTCGTTACAACAATAATAGCGCCGCACGCCAGGCCAAGTCAGTTACATGGTAAGTGATTCACGCCAGCCACAGAGAGAGCTGCTCTTAACACAGATACGCTTCACAGTCGAGCAGTAAAGGCAGCGGTGAGCCTTCATACAGCGATTCGCATGATGCACACAGTTTACATGCATCTGAAGTTGTTTATGTTATCTTGGGTAAAATTAATTTTCAAATTCCAAATCTTCAGAGGTTCTGTATTTATCATCATTGAAGCTTCAGCTTATATTTATATTGTAGTTTGTAATAATAGTGTTTTTCAGGCGCATGCATGAGTCTTGTACTCTTTGAAAATTATTACATGTGCACGTTACTACTCTATTTGTGTTCAATATATTCGTTGTTAACACGGTTTTAGTCGCCAGTTCTTCTTAGAAACACAAACAAAGTGGTTTTTGCAGCGTTTAATGCAGTGCCACAAGTATTACCAGTTGGCACGCAAGAATAGCCTCACTTCTTTTCTGAGCCCACATTGGGGCGAGTTACGGGGGCGCAAAGCTTAACGAGCCGGTTTGGGGTGTAGCATTTTTTCTGCTACTTTATAAAGAACATCTCTCTGTTTGAGCATCATCTGGCGTGACCTCGTGCGCTAATAAGCAGACGCCCAAGAAAGAAAACTTGACAATACCTACTCCCTTTAAAGGACTCATTTTTTTGGGACATCGTTGGTCTCCCCCAGAGTTGAAGACATCATTGCCTGGACCAAGATTGATGAGCGTGGCTGCGTGATATCATAGCAACCTCTGTATATTGCAAGCGTGTGAAAGGCAGTGTCCAACATTTACATCATGTCAGGTAGCATAGCCCGCCTTCTTCGACGGATCTCCTTCCAGGTCGTTGGGAGACGCCGCTCGGGGTTTGCGAGCGCCATTGGCTCCGAACACAGCCAGCGCAGTCATCACAAGGACTTCGCCCATGCCGCACAGAGTCAGCACGCACTTCGCCCAAATGGACAGCATCTCACGTTGAGTGTTCACCCGATAAACGGTATCGTTCAGAGCGCTTTCCCGAGGTGAACACTCATTCACTCGAGGGAGGAAGAGATACAAACGCCAAATACCATCTTCAATCGTTTAAAAATGCTATGGTTGAATACTGGTTGTCTCCTTCTGAGCGGTCATACCAGTAAAAACCGGAGCAGACTGCTAGTCATTTACGTACTTCTTTATGATAAAAAGAGCAAAAGCGAACGTATCGAGTAAAAATGTCTTCTTTATACTTAGAGTGAAAATCATAACCACGCATTATCTCGCACGACACCTTCTTTATCATTTTGTCACCAGCGCATTGAGCGCATATACCATATGATTTAGTTTGCATTCGCGCTTTTGCGGTTGGTCGGTATAAGACGCACTATAAAATAGATTCATCTGCCCAGAACATTATCACGAAATGTCGCTGTCATTGCAAATTTCAGGCCCAACCCGCACTAAAATAGCAGGCGATTTACGCAATCGCTGGCAATAGAGACACCTTCGCAGATGCTCACTATATTCACACTGCCTGCTGTAAACAATGGGACGTTTCAACATGAACGAAGTTTATTGATACTTAACTAAATGTAACTCTTTTAAAAATATTACAGCATATTTAATAAACATGCCAGTTGTCCGGTTGAATCCATTTGATGCTTGATACCGAGTAGATAAAGATCAGCGAATGATGAACCGGGGTAAAATATCATTTTTTGATGCAATAAGAATGGGATTGGAGCGTGAATTTATTCGATCGGTGTGAGAGTGGAAGTTCGCAGAGTCAATACGACCAGCGTGCTTGGAAATGATACCATGAAAGAATCGTCGCGCGAGCTGACCGATGGGCAAAGCGAAGAACCGGGAAGCCTCGGTATTCTTCTCTCAGCCGACGCCGCTCAGAGAGTCCGCACACCCGAATTTCCACCGCAGTACACGGAGCTCAGCCAGACGCACAGCCTCCCGCGCACACTGACACATCGCCCGGGGATGCGCGAGCAGACAAAGAGTTTAGCATTTCGAAAGTTTAATAAGTGAAATGGCTTGTTAGATAGACAATATTACGTTAACTGAGGCTTGAGAAATTATGGCAGTAGGGGATCACTCAGAGTTGCACCAGTCAAATTTGCAATGCATATTATTAAAATTACGCTTGATAGTTTACAGCAGTAGTAATTGGCGTAATACGTGATCTTTGATACTTATCTTTCAATGATTTTTAGCATAAAGAATAAGTGATACCTTGAGTCATCGAAGTGTTGATTATTTCTTACAATAAACTCGTGTTATTGTTTATTATTTATTCATTGACGATATTAATATTATTTATGAGATGTTTAAATGATTACATTTTCCATGCTTTTTAAAATTTTTTAAGGAGTCTCTTTCAATATGGAATGTTATTTGAAGGATTCATGAACATTTAAAACAGCAAACAATTAATTGAAATATTAAAAATGTTATTAACATACATGTTTTTGTGCCAACATATTTTTAGAAATTACATCTTCTTTGATCAACGCCTGTTTGTAACTTTCAAGATCCAGATAACTGAGAAATATCCTTACGCTTCTCGAATATAAAATGAAAATATATTCACTGTGCCATCGCAGACACGCCAGAACGCGCTGCAAAACAGTACAGATTGCAAACAGAAAGTGCATTCAAATTCGAGAAGAATTCCGACAATCGCGCCAATATTCACAAAATACGTTAGCCACTGTGCTTCGTTTTCATGTCAACACGGTAGATCAACGAGGTAGATCAGACGGGGAATAACGGCTAATCAACCGCCCCGTTTGAATGGTAGAAACACTACTCATCAGCCTGCAGTTTCAAACAGTTTCAAGTCGACTAATGACGGCAATGTTCTCCATTCTCCAGCCGCAGATATCTTCAACCACCGTTTAGTGTGCAAAACATATTGCAGCGCTGCGCCGAGTTTAGCTTCTGCAAATCTCCAGGATAGCAGCAGCGTCCCAGCTGCTGTTGCCAGAGCAGTTCACTAAATAGTGCAAGAATCGGTGAAAAGGTGCCCAGCTTCACCACAAATCAAAAGAAATGAACAGCCAAAAATTGCATTTGCATATGAAAAAAATAAATCGTTTCACTGCAGTTTCGAGATTATAAATCTTTGTGCCGCTATCGCTTGCAAATTGTTTTCATGATACGATACAAACTGAGTTATAATAAATGCACTTGTGATTTAACAGAACTTTCATATTCACAGGAGCCTCCCAGATAACATGGAAATATCAGTAGAATATGATCTCTAAAGATTACTTATAGCAATATTAATTATACTGGATATATATATGTTGTTACACATACATATATACATAGGAAGATGGAAATATTAAATGATTAACAGGAATAAATTAAACAAAAAGAGCAAAACAGAATACACAAATCACTGTGGCTTAACTGAAATTGTACAGACTAAAATATAAATCAATAACAATACAAACTGCTATAGTACATACAGATAATGCTGTTTCTCGACAATTACTAGTAGAGCAATGTAAAAGAGGCCACAGTAAGAGATAATATATATATGTGACATATGAGTATATAGTTACAAGGCATGGATGATATATATATATATATATATATATATATATATATATATATATATAGTTATATATTTTTTTTTTTTTTTTTTATTACCACAAGCCGTGATACTATTGTCAAATGTATGAATAGCTCTTTCATATCAGCTGAAATATGCATGTTTGTTTCGTCAGCTCTTTCGTAAAGGAGCCTGAACGACGCCGTCATTAGTTTACTTCTGAAATAAAGTATTTATGCGGTAACAGAAAATTTTCACGAGCACGCTTTCTTGAAGAAGCGGAGTTCGTGCCACTAAGCCACCCAGAAAGAGCAAAAGCGTGTCACACAGCCCAGCATGTATCATCGTTCATCCTTCCTCAAGATTTCAGAGTACCAACATCACAGCATGGAACACAGTCAGGTTTTCAGCTTTCTTATAGCTATACGCTATAGCAGATCAAAAGAAAACACGAAGGAAACATCGGGAAGCCCACTTCAGTAAAATAGTTACTTCTTCTTTCACAAAGCGTTATTTATTAAATCGAGCAAATGTTCATAAAGAATGTTAAAAATAAACCATATAACCGGTGATGTTATCAATACATGCCAAAGCATATATATTTGTTAAAAATTATTAAAAGCATTTTTGCAAAGAGTTAGTCGAAAGCGAAATGAATATCAGCAGTTAACTGGCAAAAAATAAAAGAAAAAGCATGCAATTTAATGCTTTGAAATAAAACGAACAATAAACTACATTTCATATTATGCCGCTGCCGTGGCCTTCATTTCGTTTATTTAAAAGAGTTAAATTGGCTGTGGCCTCAAACAGTATTGAAACTGGTCAAAATTAATGACCGAAAAAAATATAGTTATTAGCAAAATGCATCATTTTTACCAAAAATATTGAGTGTGTCATGATTAACAAAAGATAAAAATGAATTAAATTAATTAAAATAAAAACAGAAAACATAAATAAACCAAAACATAACAAAAATACATATACATAATAGTAGCGCTGTATTCCTTAACAGGTCAACACACAAATCAGCAATGAAAAAATAAAATGACTAATTTCCAACAAAAGGAGTTTTGCAATGTTTTGTATCGTCCGTGGCGTACGCGGTTCATCATAAAACGGTTATTTCGAGCTGAAAAGCAGCAACATCGCTTACGCCGCGATTTTCAGGAAGGCGCGAGCTTCCTGTTCGCACAGAGCCGGCACATCGCTCGGTACGACTGAAAAGTATCGCCGTCGCAGTACATATACACACAGAGACCGAAATATTCACCCAGTGCCGTCACATCACAACGCTCAGCGCCGCATACCGGGCGTAGCCAGAAACTAAAGAACGACAGAAGGCTGCGTCGCGCTTTGCTTACGAGATTGGGCGAGCATTGTAAACATCGCGTCGGGAACCACGAGATCGCAGTGTTCGCTAACGTGCACGCAGTTAAAAATTATCAAAATTGATTGCTTTCATGAGTCTATTTTTGCTTTGTTATGCATACTAAAGCTAACAAATGTTGCATGTTATAAAAATCGCTTGAGATCTTACGTTACTTTTAAACGTTTATCAGGTATCGATAAAAACTTCGAATACCAGTTATTGCAATGTTTAAAGCGATATTTTATATACGTATTATGTTTACACAGTAATAGCGTGTCATCATTTATTTCGCGATTTGTACCAGCGTCACGCTAACTCAGAACACTGATATATCATTATTAAACAAGCCATTTCAGAAACAGATATTTTCGATGCCGTAAAGCTCAGGTGTGCGGGTCGTGCTTCGCTCGGCAGGCGAGCCGCCGCCGGCCAGAAATGCCTGCCTGCCACGCTGGTCGCGAGGTGTCGGCGAGCGCCGAGCGGCGACTCGCCTCGCTTCTTCTTCAGCTCGGTTCAGAAAGCCTGTAGAATATGACGCTCAGAGACGAACAGTCTGCGCCACAGCGCCATCAGCCGTCTTGTTAAACACCATTTAAGCCGTAACATTCTGGGATCGAAATTGTATCGCACACTCGGGCGTCCGCAACGGGTGCCGGAAGAACGACACCTTCTTTTCATCGATGGTCGTCAAAACATCCTCGTTCTAATTACCGAAGCCCGCCAGAAAAGTCATTTCAAAATCCAAGGGTTTGTGCCAGGAGAACACAAGCAAAAGCCGGTGAATTCCCGGGAAGACTAATTCCGACGCCTAAGACCGATCGGCAAGCCTCAGAGTAGTGCGTACTCAGCGATATTTGAGCACATCACCTCCTTAATCTCCTCAGATACACCGCTCTCTTCTTGCTTGTTTGCCTGTTTGTTAGCCGCCACGCCGCGCCACAAGAAATCGCAGCCTCCAAAACAGTAGTTTCAGGTCTTTCAGGTGTTGCGAACTTCTTCGCATCTATGAATGCCGCTTATATTGCGTGCAAGGCTCAGCAGGAGTACACGAACCCAAAGAAAGGTTTGCCTTCGACATCACACGCCAGAACACAGTATCTTCGCAGCGTAACTGACATCCAATCATGTTTTGATCTTGCGCAGCTTGTTCGTTGCTTGAGAAGAGGTCACGCTTTCATTGCAGTCGTTCGAAGTCAAACATGGACGCCGTATGACATCGCCAAAAGAATATTTTCCTTCATTTCTACGAGCGCATATCGCGTAAGCGGCCCGCTACTTCAAGCTTCGTGACGACACACCAAGGTGCGTAGAAAGATGGGTTATTAACGGGGTCCAAGTCGCCAAATGATCATTTTTCAAAGCGCCGAAGACGGACGTTGTTTACAGCCATCATAATAAAAACCATCTCTGGCAAGACGCAGTCACAGCCGCGTAAGGTCAGATTTATTTCGACCAAAAATGCAGTGAAAATTGTTTAAAATATTGGTTCTAAAATGCTGCGCGAATGGTGCGCATATTGTTAAGTCATAATTTGCCCAAATGCCGCCGACGCTTTGGGTTAATATTGCTGAGAGTCACGAGCCCGCCTTTGAGATTTATGCCGATTAAACAATTTCTTGGCAGATGTGCATGTATATAATTCGAAGTTGTGCAGCTTAAAAGACTTGAGCGGGGAGGTTACAAAGCTCTTCCCGTAGGTTTTAAGTGAGCAGCATTTCACACGCAGCTCAAGGGATCAAACGCTCTGATGGCTGGGATCAAAATCATGAAAAAGCGCTTGTCGCCCAGATGTTACCGGGCCCAGACTAGCAGAAGTCTGCAGCAGAGCTGTCGCAGTGAGCCACCAGACTTTGTCACACAGCCAGCAGCTCACAGCTGAGACACAGCTCAGTTTAAAGCACCATATTCCCAGAACTCATGTTAAAGGCATCTGTTAGCGGTTACGAATCAGCAAAGAGCGATCAGCCGGATGAAGTGCATAACTTCGGGACAAGTTGTAAAGTTCACGAAAAGCGCGCTTCGTCGCTTTCGTGCTGATTATTGTGTGTCTGCAATAAATAGTCACTTTCTGCGCTCGCCGCAGAAAAGTTACGAAAGCCGCTAACAGGGATTCGACCGAGCAGCACCGGCAGCGACCGGCGTTGCGTCTTCAAAATGCACGCGTCGCTTTCTCTATCGTGACGCCATTAAAAACACAAAGTGAGAATTATTCACATTGGCTGCCGGGCGACACTCTGCTTCAGAAACACATCCAAAGAGGGACGCCGTCGACGACATACATTTTCGCCATCGCCAGGTTTGCAAGAACATGCTAGTTCGACACTGAGTACAGCGTAGTAAATAGGTTGGGCCATACTTCAACATATACGCACTTTGACGTCCGCAGGGTAAGGTCGCGACACGCGCAAGAGCGTGTCACAGAGTCAGTTTAAGCCGATGCCTGAAATGGCGCATTATAAATCGAGCGTCGCGATGCAACAGCGATGTCGGCTCGTATGACGCACTGCCTGTGTCAAACACAGCGTCTACATCGTTGGTCAAACTGCGGAGCGACGTGTTACCGGCAGACCAGAGAGAGCAAACATGACCGGCAAGCGAGCCGCAGAGAGACAGACGCCAAACCGGTGTCAACGGGATAATAGAGTCGTTTCATTTGAACACAAACAGTTCAAACATCTGTTACTTACCGCATGAAAAATAAACCAAATACTGATTTTCAACGCAGAGAGATCAGGTCTGAATTTCCGAGGGCTAGTGTCGACATACCTTTGAATCAATTAAATTTATCAATGCATACATTAACAGAAATAAGTTTGCAGTTATGTAGTAAGCATGTAAATTTGAGCAAATATGAAACATGATTCACACACTTAAAATTTCCAAGAGCAAAGAGCAAACTATGATTTTTACAGACACAGCGCATTTTTGGCTAATGCACGGTTTACAGTTGTGTTTCAGACTCACAAATACAGACTAAAGCTAGCTGAACATTATCAAAGCTCAAGAGTTAAATAATTTAATTTGAGGCACTACAATAAGTATTTTAGAATCTTATCAAATCTAAACTGAAATAAAATAGTCCAACCATAAAATAGTTTTTTAATGTAGTTAAAGTAGCAAAATAAACATTGTCGATAAAACCCAAATTTATTTCATACTTAAGCCATTCTAAATGACAAAATTTTCAAATGATTTATATGACACAAGCTGAAACCGAACATTAAAAATAGCCGAAAATAAATAATAATAATAATACAATAAGAATGTTGTCATTCAGAAACATAAAAACATATCAAACAATCAGAGAAACGCCAACACCTACAATTTGCATAACGCCAGCATTCCAAGTGGGGAGACGCTCGCGCGCGATCAAACGCAAAACGGCAAAGCTGTGGTTGGGTGGGAATTTTCGATCGTTAATATTAACGCTTGATAATATGTACAGCATCGCACTAACTCCATCTAACGCAATATACGTTCCATTAAGTTACTGAAATTGGTGCTTGTACTCTGTGCTAAGATCACATTCACTGTACAGGTGGCAGCGAGAAAATACATTTATTCACCAAAGTTAACAGAAGGTAGTTAATACAACATATATGTAGCATATAGTAGGCAAGCTCAGTAAACACTCACACAGTCATGGTGAGAAATCTGAAATAGTACAAACATAAGTTAAACAACACATACTAACATAAATCCTCAAAACAGTTATTTTCAATTCGGCCTGCGCAAAAATTCTTTTACGTAAACTGCTTACACTCTCATACTACTCGCGTGAGGAAGTGCCATCACGCACATCCCGTGGGAAGAACAGACGCAGAGCGATGGTCATGACGACGCCGCCATCGCCAGGCCACACGCCTTCTAACACGCCAGCATACTTGGCATCGCTGTTTACAGAAGATACGATGTTGCAACGGACGAGATCGCTGACGGACAAAGCCGCCGCATAATAAAGTTCGCTAGCGATGCCGAAGTAGCCGGAAGTTCTGAGCGTGATCGATGCTGGTATCGGGTATGGGTGCCGTGAGAACGGTAGTCCGGCAGCCGAGCAAAATTACAGCACCAGCACCACGTCAACATCCGACGATTCACGCCGCGACAGTTTGCAATGCCAGCTGATGTGTGCAGATTTTCCCGACGCCAGATCAGATCGACTAGATAATACAAAATGTTATTGCGATTACAGAGCCCAATGCCGGATTAGTTTGATGTTTTGTCTTCCAGATGCCGACCGCCGACCGAGCGCCAGGTTATTGCTTTATCAGACGCAACGCCACCGGCGGCATCTATCGCTGAGACATTCATATTTGATGAACGAGGTGGGGCCTTTAAGCTCATTTATCTTTAGTATCAGACCGATTGCATGCAAAAAGACAGTCCGGAGATTAAGCGCATCTCTGAATAGCCATGTTTTTTGGGCGTAATCAGTCTGATACAAAGAGATAAATGAGCTTAAAGAAGTTCCCACCTCCGCTCATCCAAGAGTGGAGAATGTGTCTCTAGCCATGGATGCTTCGCAGTGAATGGGTGCCGCCGTGAATGGGAGTCTGATAAGACACCCACAAGTCCGTCCACTGGTCAAAGCATCTGAGAAGACAAAACATCAAACTAATCCAGCATTAAGACGTTTTTTTGAGTCTGTAATCATAATAATGCTTATTTTTTGTGTATCTAGTGATCTAGTCTCGAATCAGGAGAGAAATTCGTACACATCAAGCAGCGCTTAACAAATATGTCACCGGATTTTGACGGAGACTGGTCCAGATGTTGACCGATGGATTGGAGTGCTGTGGGTTTTTATCAGCTGCTTGACTCGCTGCTCACGGCACCCATTCACCGATGCAGCGCCTCCGCTACGCCCAGAACTCAGACTCGCCTCGCTGTCCGCCATTGTAGGTGAACTATCTTCGACGGCGTCAGATGCGCTAAGCTGATTCAAGGGCCCCGTTTGCAGCCGTCAGTGTCTTCGTAAGAACAAACAGCGTGCAGACTGTACAGCCGGTTATATTGGCGGGACGCGGTGGTGAGCGCAGTAAGCCGAAGGCCAACCACTGACCGGACATCTCGCCTGTTCTCCCACAGGCGTGCGTGATCCCAGCCGCTCCTCCACGCAGGTGAGTGTAAGGAACCGTGAAGAAATAACCTCCTGATTTTAACAGTAAAAATTTTTACCTGACTCTAGTTGAAATAACTGTTTTTTAGGTTGTATGTTACTGTACATTATTTAACTAATGTTTATTGCATATTTCAGTTTCTCAATGTGATGGTGAATGACACTGAGCCCTCTATATATATACATATATGTTAATATTTAAAAGCTGCTTGATTGGCTTTGCTATCATAAGACTTTCTCATCACCACTCAGTTTTTGGTGGATATCAGTATTTTAAAGGTACAAAACAGATTTAGTGCTGAATAGGTTGGTATATTAACATTGTTAGATGGGTTAATGAACTACGTGTATTTAACTGTACATATTAATTTCAAAACGTTAAAAGCTGGAAATGTTAAGTTGGTCGAATTCCCGCAACTGGTTGTAGCTGCCGTTTTTTTTTTTTTTAAGTTTTGGCCGCTTTTTTTTACTGCACGCACAGCTGACATCTGTGAAGGTTTCTTACTGCCAGCGGTTGCTAAAAGGTGGGTGGTTGCTAGGCTGCTTTCATACAGTTGTTTGATATAGGTTTTTTTATATTTCTGAATTATTTTGTATTTCTTTTTATTATTATTATTATTATTTATTTCTCAGCTTTAATTTTTAGCCTTGGTTTCAGCATGTGTAGTCATTTTAATTTTGTCATTTAAGTTAAGCAAAAGGTAGAAATGTTGAAAATAAATTTAGGTTTTGTTTTAATATTTGTTTTATTTATTTTACTTTATTTTAGCTACATTTAAAAAACTATTTTTTTATGGTTGGTTTATTTTTAGCTTCAGTTTTAGATTTTATTCGTTCCTAAGTACTTATTGTAGTGCCTCAAATTAAATTCATATTTATGCAGGCATGATAGTGTTTCAGCTTAAACTAGTCTAATATTTGTGAGTCTGAGCACAGCTGTATCTTCGTTGCATTAGCCAAAATACGCTGTAAATACGCCAAAATCAGATTTATCTTTATGCCCAAATTTAGAATATTAGTAAAGATCATGTTCCACATATTTTGTAAATTGCATACTTTAAGTATATACCAAAACTTTATTTCTGATTAGTAATATGCAATTGATAAGAATTTAATTCGACAACTTTAAAGGTGATTTTCTTGTATGTCGATTTTTGCGCCAGATTCGCAGATTTTCAATCTTCTGCCGCTGGAAAATATTATTTATTCCCATGCTTTATTTTTCATACGAAGCTAAATTCGGTACTGCCAGATGTTTTGAATTGTTTAATATTGTAATAAGCAGCTCTATTATCCCGCTACTCTCCTGCGGCCCGGAGGCGCTTACAGGTCAGTCCGTGTCCTCTACGCCGCTTTCAGCACTGGTCGCGTTTTCTGCTCTCTCTGGTCTTCAGATGGTTTGTCACCCACAAGTTTATTAACTCTGATGTCGGGCAGCCAGACATTTTAAAGGCCAATTAGGAGTCATACAGGCCCGACACATCGCTGTTCTCGGGTGATCCCAAGTGTCTTTGACCTTTCCCGGTTTATAATATAGTCGGGCAGATCGACTAGAGCTGATCATGCGATTTGATTTTTGAGCATGTTTCATGCACGCATGTCGCGACGCGAGTACTTTTTGCGGACATTCATCAAAAGTGCATATATGTTGAAATGTAATTTATGCAACTGCTGCATTTTTCAGCACAATTACTCCAGTCTTCAGACTAAAGCATGATTTTATTTTAAACCGCGCAGAAGCGCAGTATATATCAGTCAAACAAACGTGTCCTTTGGACGTTTAGGCTCAGTGTCCTTGTGTAATGTGAATAATTCTCACTTTAATGTGTTTTTAGTAAGCCTCCCGACAGAAGCAGTGACTGTACGTCGTAAGGCGTTTGGCTGACACAAACACACCAGTCTTACGCAGAGTATGCGAGTCAAATCCCCTGTTAAGCAGCTCAGAGCTTTCTCTGACGGCAAGGCGTTAGCGTTCTCAAAAAGGCCTTAATATCAACTACTGCCAGCAGAGCGCTGCTTTTCATTCAGACTGTCTCCAGCGGTCCAGAGTTATCTGGCAGACTCCATCCATCACAATCACTCTTGCTTTGGGTTACGATCTTGTGCATGGGTCGCTTCGCTACCCTGGCCTCGATTATTTCTTTGCGAGGTTCTCGGGATTAATGGTCGCCAAACTGACATTCGGCGCTTGTAATGGGCTGCTGGACGTCGCAGTGAAAGAGTCTGTTGTCCGCTTTCACGCGCAGGCTCCTGCTTTCTGGATGAGATTCTAAGAATCTGTTGGCAAACGCTCGCCCGACAGCATCACAAAAGAGCGACAAAGCGCTTTTCATGAGGCTTGGATCCCAGGCCATCTAAGGCAAAGCATTTCATTATGAACCGCGATAAAGATGTGCTTTAATTTCACTAAAATACAGGAAGGAGCACGCTTCCATCGGAATCTTAAAGCATTTAATGAATAATTGTATTTCACACATATGCACATCTGCTTAAAAAGAAATTCATTTAATCAGCATAAATCATAAGCGGATCGCGGTGACTCTACAGATCTATGCAATGATGCTTAAAATTCAGCTTTGACGACAAGAATAAATTATATTTAACAATGTATCAAGTAGACCGACAAAGCAGCTTATTTTAAATTGTAATATTTAAATAATTTCCTGCATTTTTGGTCAAATAAATGCAGCCTGATGCAAATGGAAGAAAAATAATCAACCTGTTTGTGCGTATGCAGGTTTTAAATGGTTTTATTGCATATTAGATAAATAAACAACGCACAATGTAACCATGAAAGGAAATGTCTGATTTCCATGCCAGTTTTACATTAAATAGGCCATCTCTACGCACCTTAGTGCCTGACTGGTCCGTCACAGAGCGAAAATGGGTCACAGGACCGCTCTGATTATCCGCCGTATAAGTGAGGAGAAATATCTTTTGACGCATGCTCAAAAGGTCATGCACCCAGTATTTTGACTTCAGTTTGACTGTAATGAAACGTGACCTCCTTTCTCAAAAACCTGAACAAAGCTGCACAAGATAAAAAAAGAACATAGACTCCTGAGATTATTAGTTACACTACGAGATACACTGCAGCCACATGATATCAGAAACCAAACCTTTAGGTTTCATGGACGCTCCACCTTTGAAGGCCTTGCATTAATATAAGCGGACCGGTTTCACTATATCAGGTCACAGGGTTTCCACCGCAGCCTGAAAGAAACCTGAAACCTGCTGTTTTTGGAGGTCTTTACGGTTCTTGTGGCATCAAACGTAAAAAAACAACAACTAACAACAAACAAACAAACAAGAAAGGCTTGGTGTATCTGAGGAGATTAAGGGTGTGTCTCAAATATCACCAGTGCACTTCTTTCAGGAGGTCAGCCTCATCCAGTGCGCTAGAATCCCTGAATTGACCTTCCCAGAATTCACCAGCTTTACTTTATATTCTCAACACGTTTCCTCTCGCTTGTGCAGAGCTTTCGTCGTCGCTTCAGACCTCGTGAATTACTTCTCAGGTGGGGATGTTTCGTGAACGAAATGACACATCGCCTCCAAGCAGAATGAAAAAGTGTCTTCAAATCTTCAAACACCTTATTTCACGAAGATACACGCATAGCTTTGGAACTAATTCCTGATCCCCCACTTCCGCTTCGCGAATCCGCGTGCAAACTAAATGCGTATTTAACTAAAAAGGCCGCTGATCAGAAATGCTGCGCGCCGCAGGTGATCGTAGTCTCGGGCATCGCGATCCACAAGGCTCTGGATTACGGGCTGAAGGAGAACGAGAGCGAGAGCTGAGTCCGGCCGCCGAGCGGCTCATCGACCATGACCAACGGCGTGGCCGGTGCGCCGAGAGCGACTTGGCACGACGGCGCTACGCCACGACCGGCAGGAAGACGAGGATGACCGGCGACCTCGCGCGACACCTGCCGATCCGCGCTACCGCGGACATCATCAAGGCGTATCGCTTTCCGCAAAATGAAGCTGATTTAATGGCGTACATCAGAGTGATTTCTGAGGGATTGGCGGACGCTGAATTCGGATCACGAATAAATGATATTTACAGTATATTACTGTATATAAATATTACAGTATATAAAAATGTCTCTTTCCAAAACATTGCAACCTTATGATTTCAGTTTTTTAAATATATCCGAATTTTCGCATATAGCAGAACGCTTTAAATGAGCAAAGTAGTATAAAAGATCTCAAACGGTTTTTTTGTAACATGCAACATTTATCTGCTGCTGGTTATGCATAACAAAACAAATGGCGATACATGAGCAACTGCTTACTAAACGTTTTCGCTGCGCTGCGCATTCACCGCAGGCTGCTTTTTGGCGATCTGCGACCCCTCGGCGTGATGTTTTTGTTCGCTAATGTCAGTAATGGCCAAGAGCGACCTACCACGCGCTTTCTGTCCGCTTTCGCTTCTGACACGCCGGTATGCCGCGCTACAGATGAGTGCGTGTGTCTCTCTGACCTGTTCTGTGTGATGAATGACTGACTTGGATTGAATGGCCTGTCCTCTGTCTGTAGCTGTGTGTTTTCACCTGCCGATTACCGCCGATGCACCAGTCATTACTGGTGGCCGTGGTGCTTCTAGCTCTGTATCACGAGACCAAGGAGCCCGCACCTTCCCGGGAGAAGATCCGCAGCGCCCAAAGAGGTGACACTGCTTTCAATGAGCTTTTCTTCGCTTTGTAAATTAGTTGCAATTACTTTTGACATTGATAAAACATTACAAAACCTCTTTTGTCTACAAATTAGCTTCGCTTTAGTTTTTCATTTAATGCTTACAGCAGTATTGTTGTATTGGAATTTATTTCTATTATATATATATTTTTATTATATTTGAGTTTATTTTTATATTTGTTTTAATTTAGTTAATTTAGTCTGTTTCTTGTATTTTGATTGGGAATGTCATATTTCTTATAATATTTTTATTAAAATGATACATTTTTTATAATAATATATTTTTTTCAGTCATTTAGTTTCTTTTATTAGTTTCAGCTCTAGTTTTAGTTTATTCAGTTTTAGCTATTTTGTACTAAATAGAAATGAGAATTTTGTGCAACGGCAAACCAGCCAAAATATAAATATAAAATATAGTTTAATGTTCATTTTATTTCAAGCATTAAAATTTGTACGTTTTATTTTTATTTTTTGTAGTTATCGCTGATATTTCATTTCAGCTTTCATTTCTTGCAAAAATGCTTTAATAATTTTAATAAATATATATGCTGCGCATGATATTGCTGATAACATCTCGGATCTATGGTTTATTTTTGCTCTGATCTTATGAGAGATTATTTATGATTTAATAAATGTACTGTGGAAGAGGGCCGCAGCTGGTTTTACTGCAGGGTTTGACTCAGATTTGTTGTATGATGATATTTCAGTGTTTTCTTTTGATTGTGCTCCTTTATAACGCCAGATAAAACTGTCTCTAGGGAAACAGAAAACCCTGAGCTGTGTGTTTTATCTGTGTGTTGGTCTGGAAGTTCACAGAGAGGATGGACAGTGATCATGCAAAACAAAGACAAGTGCGTGCAGCAGCTCTGGGGTCTTGAGTGTAAGACGAGCCTCTCCATCTTCTCAAAGGTCTCGTGTGAGGGTTTTCTGTTACTGCACTGTAAAGCCTTTTATTTCCAAAGTAAATAATGACAGCGCTGTCTGGCTCAGCTTTCGCAGGGAAAACGACGAAACTAAATACGCATGACAGCTGAATATGAGGAGCTTCTGTTGTCCTGTTTGTTGCAACATCACAGCTGTCACAAAATAAAAAAAAAAAAAAATATATATATATATATATATATATATATATATATATATATATATATATATATATATATATATATATATATATATATACACACACATATATATTATTTATCTCACCTGTAAATGCATTACTCTGCAAATTAATTAATTATTGTAAGATAATGTAATGTGGGAAAAACTAATTTCTTTTTACATTATCTATATAATATCATAGTTTGTATTAATGCTAAAATGAGTTTATATTTTATGCCTATTTTTAATTTTCAGTTAAATTTTGGTAATTTTTGTGTATTCTAATTTATTTGTTTTTATACTGTTTATCTGCTAATTTATTTCTGTTAGTAATTTCCAGCACATTTCATATATATATATATATATATATATATATATATATATCAGTATAATAATGTTACTGTAATTTTTGTTAATATTTTGAATCATATTCTACTTTTTGATATTTCCATATTATCTGGGAAATTACTCCGGAATATGAAGACGCCTATATCCTGAAACGCATTTTATTATAGCTCACTTTTATACCATAAAATCATAAAGAAACAATTTTGCGAAAAAGCATTAACGCCAGGAACATAATGTCAAATCATTAAAAGCTAAACAGAAATGTAAAAGTTTTATTTCTTATGCAAAATGTAATTTTGTGTTTGTTTCTTTTGATTTTGTGGTGAAATAAGACCTTCACCTGCTCTGCTAGCTTTAGTGAGATTTCTGCAGTAACAGCAGCAGCTGGAGACGTACTGCTGCATCTATAGGTTCTAGAGCCGCCCGCCGACTCAGCTGCCTCTCGAAGAGTGCACACACTGGCTAGAACGCCTAGATGAGGCACTGCTGAGGCTGCAGGCAGCAAACGGAGTCAGGCTGATTGAAGAGGCCTGCACTCTGTAATGAGATATGGATTGGCCCGACGGTTCCTCGTCCAATTTGGTCTAAAAACACTATTAATATCCATTAATATGTCGATGTTCGGGCTGATATTACGTCAGATGAAGAGAAATGCTGAATAATGGCACTGTTGGAGATGCTTTACAGCCGGGAATAACGACGCAGTTGTCTTCTTCAGGTTCTTTCTCAGATTTGAATGCCCGCTTTTTCCTATGTTTGCAATCTGTGGCACATAAACGCTGTCTGGGCAGCTGTCCACATTAACGCGGTGGACGACATATTTTGGCTTTCTTCCGCAATGTAACTAAGGAAAGCATGGATGATACTGAAGTTATCTGGATCTGTTAACAGGCGTCATCACATAATTTAAAAAATATATTGCCACAAAAATGTATGTTATATAACTTTTAATATTTCAATTGGGTGTTTGTGTTTTTAAATGTTCTTTAGGATGCATCCAAAGTACAATATTCCAAGGTCGTTTGAAAGGATCCTTTAAAAGTTTTTAAAACATTAAAATGCTAATCATTTTTTAAACATCATAAATAACAAGTTCCTGGCTGCAGGATGGATATCGCTATAATAAACAATAGCACAGGCTTTATTCATGGGAAATAGTCAACACTTCCGCCAGGATCAAAGGTATCCCTTTATTCTTTTATGCTAAAAATCATTAGGGAGATAAAGTAAAGATCATGTTGCATTGAATTTTCCTACAAATATATCAAAACGTAATTTCTTGATTAAGTTAGTACATGCATTGCAAAATGTCATTTGGACAACTCTGAGAGGCGTATTTCTTTTCTTTTTTTGCACCTCAGATTTCCTAGATTTCAAATAGTTGTATAATATTGTCCTATCCCAACAACGTCACTTATTAAGCTTTTCAGGATGCTAAAAACTATTTTGTCATGTCCGCGCATCTCCGGAGTGATGGTGGCGGTGCGTGCTCGCGCCGGAATAATGTCTGCCCATCGGCTCGCGGTACGCGTCAGGCTCCGCTCTGGGTTCAGGTGATGCGTAGATCTGAGGAACGGGCGTGAAGTCAAGAAGGCAGGAGCGCCAGTTTAACCTGGGCTGCCCATCGAGTTCCAGCTCACGCCTGCGACGAGATGCCTGCGGATCTACATCCAGCCCAAATCTGCCAAAGCTACGCAAAGCAAGGTCATGGTGAGCTTCGCAGACTTCCATCTCCACTGATTCAGATCTGGTTCACATTAAATCTGCATTCATGCATTGCATTAAAGGTGTGTATTTTACTGAGTTCATGCATTCCTGGTTCTGCTCTACTTTCGAAAGTATCAAAAATAAATGCGCTTATGGATAACATGTGTTTGATGCATGTAAACTTAATAATAATTTTAAAAGTTACATTTAAGACAAATATCTATCGTTTGTTCATGACAAACTACATCCAAACTATTTTATCAGGCAGTGGCTGCAATTATCAGAAGGCATGTAATGTTTGGTAAAGAAAATTAATCTCTATTACACTGTGAGATTTTGCATGAAAAATACGCCCTGCATTATTTTAGGTAAAGGTTTAGGTACAAATTTACAGTAAAACAAACGACATTTCATTACCTGATATGTGGTTAATGTTCCATCTAAATGAATAAAATCTATTTTATACGCATCACATACCGATAACCACCATAAAGCGAATACAAAACTACACTAAATAATTCCATAAGAATAACAAAACAGTGTGTATATAAAAACAAAATATTAAAAGAAGTGTCATGCAGGAATGTCATGGTTATGGTTTTTCACTCTAAATTATAAAAAGAATTGTTTGTCTTCCAGTATCCGTGACATTTAACATATATATTTTATGTAAAAGTACATGAAATGTTCTTGGAGATCACTCCAGTTTTGCATCGATGTTATGGAACTCGCCGAAGTGTTCAACCATAACGTTTTAAACGATTGAGATGAATTATTTACAGCGTTTGTGTTCTTCCTCCTCAGGTGAATGGAGATTCTCCGAGGTTGAAGAAGAGCGCTCACGGTGTTATTCTGAGTTTATCAGGTCCAGACCGCCTCAACCTGCGTGAGTGCTGTCCATTTAGACTGAAGTGCATGCAATGATCTGCATCAGAGATGACAAAGTCACGCGTGACACGCTTGTGTGATTTCAGTGGTACAGAATCAAAAACCCCAGGCCGAAGGTCCTCCCAGTCTGCACGAACATTCTGGAGGAGATCAAATCAGAGAGGAAGCTGAGGCCCGTGTCAGCCTGACATGATCCAGAGAAGTCGATTTGGTGAGACTTTAACGCCACACATGCTTACAGCACTATACAGGGTTCCCATGATATCACCACAGAAACCTCGCTCGTAGTGCTATCGCCGGCAGACCTGTGGATTCAGGAAACAGCGACGTCGACTGCTTAACTCTGGGGAGTTGGCGAATGTCCAAAAAAAGTGGAGCGCTCTTTAAAGGGGTCGTGTATGAAGTTTTTCTCTCGGAGCGTCACAAGTCGTTAGCGCACAGAGAAGGTCCAAAGATTGGCCCCAAAACCTCAGAGAGATATTCTTTATAAAGTTAGCGACTTGTGCATACCCCCAACCGGCTCGTTTTAAACACGCCCATAGCTCCGCCCAAATGTAGACTCAAAGAAAGAAGGGTTATTCTTCTGTCTGTAGTAACAGCAGCGGGCGCTTAATGCCTGGAGACGCTTGTGTTTCAGGCTGAAAGTGAAACTACTTTGTTTGTGTTTCTAAAAGAGAATACTAGAAACCAGTGTTAAGTAACAGATATATTAGACACAAATATTAGAGTGAAAAACCTCATGGCACATGTAATAGTTTTCAAAGGGCACAAAAGTTTACGCAATCGATGTAAAGAAAAACGCCTGAAAAACACTTAATATTTACAAAACTACTACAATATAAACTATAAAGCTGAAGCTGAATGATATGATAAATACAGAGCCAAAAGTCCTCCTGAGGAGGGTTTGAGTTTGAGAGTGTCGAAGTTTTGCCACGCTACTGCTCGAGATGGACATAAACAGCAGGTCATGGTAGAGCAATGCATCACGGATCATGTATGGCTGTCACTGGTGACACGCCACGTTCGGCGGCGAAAATCAGACTCGATGTTCGCGATCGCAGCGTTACACCCAGAAGCGGCTCTCCGCGGTATGAGGATCCGCCCATACATGGCTGATAGTATCACGAGCGCCGCTGCACGGCGCGCCAGAATCGTTTGGTGAATAAATGATCTTCTGCTGATGGATTGTGAATTCAACCCTGCCTGTTTTCTTGCAGCCACGCGGCCTCTTAGGCATGTCTCAGAGTTTTGATTCATCAGGTGCCGTGATGGACGCACAGTGATTCAGAGCCTGGGCCTCCTGTCATTTCAACCGGGTGAACAATGGAGCTGCTCATTTCAGGTCTTTTTAGTTGGTCGATTGAAGAGCTCAATGTGGAATTTTTCACAATCTGCCAGTTCATTTAGTAAATTTGTTCTATTTATAGACCTCAAATGAAATGTGATCCATTTAAAATCATTTTGATGTCGTCTTTCTAACATTGATTATTACCTTTGTTATTACTATTAATTTGATTATCAAGGGAAAGTAGATCATGCGCCTCAATATAAGATTATTGAATTAATTGAATTTTAATACTTGTGAAGGTGTATTTGTCATATATGGAATGTGATTGTAATGTTTGTGCATATATCAAATTCATAAATTAATTTTTAAATTAAATATATTTTATATATGTGTTAAGTCTGATATATATATATATATATATATATATATATATATATATATATATATATATACATATATATATATATATATATGAAGTAAAACATATGAACTCTATTAGAAAAATGGGAAAAGCTTAAAATATTAGCATACATATTTGTGTGATATATATATATATATATATATATATAGAGAGAGAGAGAGAGAGAGAGGAGAGAGAGAGAGATATTACAACATTTCCAAAACAGATACTGTATATAATAATGAAAATGCACAGCACACATACATAAATTCTATGCAAAACACCAACAAAAACTTTGCAATTTGTGGATGCGATTAATAATTTGATAGCATTATGTATATATATATATATATATATATATATATATATATATATATATATATATATATATATGTGTGTGTGTGTGTGTGTGTGTGTTTAGGATATATATTTTGGACATATATGTCATGTACATGTATATTCATCCTAAAATAATTATCTAAGTAAATAATAAAAGACATGTTTTAAAAAAGAGTATCAGAACACACATAAACATACAGATTTTTTCTGATAAAATTTCATTCAATATAATCATTATAAAGAAATTATGTTTATGTGTTATATCCTTATATCTGCATCTTCGTGTAGGTACAGTATGTAAAGATGATATCTGTTGGATATGCAATTACTAGATGTAGAGGTTTTAACAAGATCATCTGAGAGCAGCTGAGATGTTTTTCATCAGTCGCAGTGATCCACAGACAGAGGAAAACGTAACGCTTATGGCGATGTCTGACTCTCGTAGTCTCATAATGTCAAAGAAGCTGTTATGTATTTTAAGGAGGAAAAGTACGCGCTTAGAAAAGTGCAGTTTGTTCGAGAAAGCTTGCAGCATCATTTGCTTCTTACATGTGACTCACTGTACTGAGTAAGTACTTTATTTATACTAGAGTACTGCGCCATTAAACCGTAAACACCATGAACATCTGGAGTGTCCGTAATGCCGCGCCAATACTGGCTGCAGACTAGAGGTAGATTTATTTAATGCAGTGGGATGTGTTCAAGAAATGTTACGTTGTCCGGTGTCAGAGACCACGCGGAATGCTGCACGCTTTAATCACTGGAGCGAAAAATGCTAAATGAAGGAAAGTTGTGTCCTGAATTCAATCAAATTCAGCTTATTTCAAAGTTTCCAGGAGACACAAACAAAAAATGTTTAGAGATGCGCCATTTTCTTATCGTGTTTCAGAGGTTCGACCACACTGGACGAGATGTGAGGATGTCACTGCTCATTCACGGCTCTCATCGGTGGTGTGTGTGTGTGTGTGTGCAGGTACTGCTTAATTCTGTTCCTGACACTCATGACTACATCACATGTTCAAGTCAACATTGATTATACCGCTTTCATTGACCGGCGTGCTGCTGTATTTCAGGGTCGCATCGATAACAATTTATAAATGTATTTTCAATGCAGATATTCTCACATTTTTTATAAGCTTCTTACAAACGACAGAAATGCTAAATTGTGCAAAAAAATAGGCGAAGATAGCTAGACATGCGAATTTAAAAAGGTGATTCATTCTAATGTCTAATAGTTGTGTAACGTACAGTAAAAAGTGCAATTTGATTTTTGAATTTGATGAGTGAAAGTTTTACATCACATTATTATTATTGCACAAAATCAAAATGAAGATTTACTAATTATATATACAGTTTTAACGATTTCTAAAAATATCAACAACAAAAAGTTGATGTTACCGATGAAAGAAGTACTCAACATGAATAATTTAACTTGGTAGTCTGTAAAGGATCTGATAAAAATCAGCTTAATAAAAGTCAGTTCAATTTAAAAGTTTATTTTGTAGAACACTTTTCATGATACAGATCAAACTTACAGAGCAACACGGTGTATCTACGCATTTAGGAGGTCATTAGTGGTGAGCATGGCACAAATGTACAGTAAAAATCATGCATTTAGTCACAAAATTCAACTGCAATGGTTATATGTCATGTTGGGTTAAAAATTGAATAGTTTTATATGTTGTGCGTCTAACGCTAGATATCTGAAAAAATTATTTTACGAAATAATTTTTCGATTGTTTGGATCCAGTAAAATACACACCTTTCTCTTGGCTCACG
The DNA here is from genome assembly GCF_018831695.1 of Puntigrus tetrazona. Lineage (NCBI taxonomy): Eukaryota > Metazoa > Chordata > Actinopteri > Cypriniformes > Cyprinidae > Puntigrus > Puntigrus tetrazona. The sequence goes on along the minus strand of NC_056714.1, from coordinate 26,920,482 downwards.
CCACGGGCTATAATTCAAACCTTGAATTGTGGATTAGGCATGAATTAACGCCCATGCTCCAAATGCACCATATTTAGAGAAAGTGTGATGAGGAAAGAGTGAAAAGCTACTATTTTTGCAAATTTGTAATTCAGCAAATGTGCAGCACGGTTTCACTCTGCCGTACAAAAGCTTTGGCATGTCTTTTTACGCTTTTATGTAACTGTTCTGGTGTTTTGCACAGACGCGCAGCCTTCTCGGACACGGCGAGGAAGGCCCTCCACGCTGTCTTTGGCCAATGGCATGTCTCTTCAGCAGAATTCCGCCCGAGGCTTTCAGAGTGAGGGGCAAGACTTCAAGCGCCGACTCTGGCTGAACTGGACAGCCTTGATTCAGACGTGAGGATTTTCGAGTACATTGTTATTGGGCAAATGCTCTTTGTGTGAGAGTCATCAGCTATCTTCTGATGTGTGTTCCTCTCTCAGGATGAGACTATATGTCAAAAGGTCAGCCAGTTGCTCCAGCATGTCCACATCCATGGTGGATGACACTTCAGCCAGAACTGTCCTGGGCAAGAAAAGTGATTTACATTTATATTTATGTGTTACAAGTTTCACATGAAATAAGTTTTGCATTGCAATAATTTTGTATTATTTTTTATTTTGCATTATTTTACTTTGTATTATTAGATGTTTCTCTGAAATATTTTATTGTGATTGATATACTGTATATATTTTTATAATGATGCTAAAATGTATTTGACTATTGTTCATGAAAACTCTCCTAAACTCATGGTTTTATTGTATGTTATTTTAGTAAAACAATATCTTTATGGTAAAACAATAATCTTTTGTAAATAATAATAATAATAATAATAATTATAAAATTAAATAAATAAATAAATAAAACGATTACTAAATGTTTTTAATTATTATTTATTTTGTTAATAATTTCTTAAATGTTTCCATTTAATTTATTATAAACTATAAAAATGTTTTTTGGTAACTGAAATAAACCAAAATAACATATATTAGAAGAAAAGTTTAACTTACACTAACAAAAATAGAAATTCTGCCTTGAAACTAACTGAAAAACATAATGCTGAAATTGGCAAATACTAAAGGACCAAACTAAAAACAGAAATAAGTTAAATCTAAGTATATATATTTTAAAATACAAAAGCAAAGTTAATTTGTTTCTAAAATGTAAATTAAAGTGAAAATTAAGCAAAAATATCAACTTAATTAAAACAAAATTGCCTTTGCAAGCAAGTAAAAATAAGTTACATTACATAACACAGTGCTTTGATGCAACCTGTGTTGTTAAAAGTGCTATATAAATAAAAATGATTGAAATGATTTTATTAAATACTTAAATTGAAATAAAATACATAAACTAAACTAGATGTGTTTTATATTATTAAAAACTAAAAATTGAAATTACAACTAAACAACTTAATGTAATACATTAATATTATTAATAATAATGTTAAATAACACTGTTCTATAAATTATACTAAAATAGCACTGCCTACATTACTTAATCTCCATTTTCATTTTATGTTTAATTTTAAAATAAATGAATGAATTAATTAGAATACTAGAATTTCTTTTTAAGTTGCTGAGAAGAGCCAATGTGCAGTCAACAGGATCAGACCAGTTTGGACCCAGATTATAATTTTCGCAAATTCATTTAAAGGATTTTTATGTTATGAAGCAATAAGCTGACTGCAAGAAAGGTTTTATGACCTTTTTGCTAGCTTTTAGGCTAAAGCAAGTGTTCATTCAAGATCAAGTATTCTCACTGGGATAGCTATTCACAGCCGAACTAGCTCACTTAAATCCAGTGTCTTGTGGACGGATCCATACAGTGTTGATATAATGGTCTCCGTGGACCTTCTCAGCTCCGCCCATGTTCCTGCTCCATCTCGCCCATCGCCGCAGCCGGAGAGACGCCAGCCCGCCCCAGCGCCGCACTCCATCGAGAAGGAAATGCCTGACTGTGCGTGCGCCACTTCCTGCCGCCTCCAGACACAGTTCAAAGTCTTTAGTAAGTGAGGAATACCTGCCTTCGTCCCTCTGTCAATACGCCTTTAGAGACCCCCAAGTCACAGCTGTACCTAGTTATCATATTGGAAATAAAACATTTAGTGGTTCTCTTTTGTAAAGGGTCATAAGCTTTTCTTTGGGGCGCTACAGAGTGGTTCATTTGCATAGTCTGCCCAAATGTTGACTGGTGAAAGAAGGCGGGGCTATTCTTCTGTCTGTAGTGTTGCAGCGGGCGCTCATGTTCTGGAGGACGTAACGCAGCCAGGCTGAAAGTGAAACCACTTTGTTTGTGTTTTCAACAAGAACGCGATCAGAAACCAGTGTTGTTGGTTACGACGCTGTCTGGTAGAACAGATGAACACAAATATTAGAGTGCTTTCAGCGCTTGACGGACGCATTCTGAACCTGACGGAGCAGACTATAAAGTGAGTTTATCTAACTCTGGTAAGAACAAGTCTACGCCGACTCGAACCCTTATGTAAATTATTATATTCGCCAATCACAACGACCGATAGCTAATAATCAGAGCACGCCACTTTAGAACGATGTGCTTGTACAAATCTAATTCGCTTCAGTGAGGCGTGGCCAGAGGAAAACAGTAATGTACAGTTTGTGGAAAATAATGTGTTTTTTTCCCGCTTTTAAACATTGCTTTACACCAAATAATGAAATTTTATGTTCTCAAGTAGCGTCATCACAAGCGTAAAAATGATTCTGTTTAATTTTATCTGGAAATGCCAAAGTAATGCATTGATATATACGATAGAGCTAGATGCGAGCGCTGCCGTGGTTTGGTCTCCGCTGAGTGTTCTGGCCCATGTGTTTGACAGAGGAAGTTTTGTTTCCCGGTGGAGTGCCTGGCTCTGACGGTGGAGGAAGCGATGCACATTCATTAGGTTTTGTCACAAAGCTGAACTGAGAAGTTCCAGCAGTACAAAGATATCTACAATGCCATGAAAAAGGGAAGGTGAGAATCGTTTTTTTAATCTGCTCAGAAGCAGCATGTCAACTAAACAGGCATTGCAATCTTATAGATGAAGTGGAATAAAGCGTGAATATATGAGTAATCGTGAAATGTTAATAAAATATATAATTTTAAGGAAATTTATATTTTTATTCAAAAGGGGCACATTAAAGACACTTGGTGATGTTAGAAAGGAATTGTATTCTTTTTAACTTGTTCATTAAAGTATCCTGGAAAACTAAACATGTCACGGTTTCCACTAAAATATCGGGCAGTTAAGCAATCTGTTTTCAACACTGATAATGATAAGAATGCTTCTTAGTTATGCAAATCAGCACAAGTATTATGATTTCTGAAGGTCATGTGACACTGAAGACTGGAGTAATGATGCTAAAAACTCAGCTGCTCTTCACAGGAATAAATTGCATTCTTTAACATATATTCATACAGAAAACAGATATTTTAAATGATATTGTATTGGTTTCACAATATTGCTGTTTTTACTGTACGTTTGATCAAATAAATGCACTGTGAGCAGACAAGAAACAAATTAACTCATTGTATATTGCATATATTTTTAACCTAATGGGCAATAAAAAGTCACATTTAGTTAGCTTTTATTTTTTTGCTGTCGTTTATTTCTCTCTCTTGCACAGCTGTGCTTCTGCTGGACGAAACGGTTCTCCTTCTTTACCTGGTCCTACACCTGTCAGTTTTGTAAAAGGTAACCAACAACCGCCATTCAACACTTTAGTTTTTTGAGAGATCTAATAGAAAGCAGCGTGCTGTATCATCGCTTTCTCGACAGAGGCCCGTGTACAAGGTTCGCCAAACGCTGTAAAAAGTAAGCTATGATCTATGCACCCTTTTCATGTCCATTTCCACGGTCAGCTGGAAACGCTATCTTTCTCTCTACAAAACCAGTGCTATTCTGTTGTTTAGATGCTGTTTCTGCCATCAAAGCCTTACGGCACTCTCCCCATTTACTCTCAACTGGCCCACACGACGAAGCGCGACGGCGATCCAGCCACAAGCCAGAGAAGCCCAGTACAAGCTTAACTACCATCGACCCAGCCTACAGCGCAGACAATGTCCAGGTACAAGAACTCTATAGGGCTGTTTGTATATTAATTATATTTATTTAGCATATAAAATATATGAATATAAAAACATGTAAATATTTTCTAAATATATACTGTATACTTTTTATTTTATTATATATATTTATTTTTTTATTTTTTATTTATATATATATATATATATATATATATATATATATATATATATATATATATATATATATATATATATTTATTTTTTATTTTTTTAATTACACAAACATAGATTGTGATATGGCACTAATTAAAAGCATAATACCGGTTACTTTTTCCAAATAAGTAACGGCTATATTTTTCCCATTTATTGATTAACTGCATTAATTCATCAAAAATGCATATGCAGTATTCCTCAAAATGAATAAAATGAAATGATTTCAAGTAGAATTAATTACAGCACACAAATATCCTTTTATGTATTTAAACCCATTTTATCCAGCAGTGTTTTTGTAAGGTCGGCTCTCGATGATAAAAATTATATACTTGTAATATTTTTTATTTCGTTAATTTTATTTGTATTACAGTGCGCTGACCTTCATTCTACTGTAGTCATTTCAATTTGTTGTGCACAGGATCGGCATTTTTATTGCAAACAAGCAAAACTTCGGCAAGATTTAAAAACGCTGTACAAAAAGTCATTGGCAATACAATCGTGGGTTATCTGTATTTTAATGCATCTTTCCCAACGCCGCTCTCTTCTATCTCTAAGACTATCTACACACGCTGGCCAGTCGCCCTCGCCTCAGGAGGAAACGGAGTTCCCGTAAAGAGCTGATGGAAGACTGGAGCACCATGGAGGTTTGCGCTGACCGCAAGAAGTTCATCTCGGACATCATCGCTTCCAGCAAGCACAGTCTGTCTCTGACAACAAGAGAGCGCGGCTTGAAACGCAAGACTCAGTCCTTCATCCTGGCGCCGGAGACGGGCGCGAATACCTGCGACCTCGGAGTTGAACCATCAATGAGGTTTAGATGAGTCTGGATCCGGAGCAGATGCTGGTGTAGTTGACACAGATTAGGACGGGTCAGTCAACCGCGATATACAGGGCCAATAAACTCTATGGTGTGTATAGTTCTTCCACAAACACGTGGGCCGCTTTCTGTCCTGTGCTGTAAGATGTGGTTAAGATTAGTGAGATTTCACAGCCAACGATGACCTCGCCCGGGGTCAATAATAACAACAACTGTTCAAATATCAGTCACCAAGCACCTTTCTCTTGGTCTGCACGGTACTTGTTTCTGATGTATGGAGTCTCACACGCTTGAGCACACCTTAATGCATTTATTCATTCCCTCGTTTTAATAATACGCACCCTCAGTTTGGCTTTTCAGAATTTCTCCTCATGGACTCCTTTGCATTGGAATGTAGGAGCAAACGTTTCTTAATTTACCTCCACAGGCTTATTACACATAGATTTTTTGTTCCCAGTGCTATTTTTTTTTGTGCATATCGTGTTTTAAACGAGCAAACTGCGCGCCTCAATAAAACGCGCATATAAATGAGCACGACGCTTTTTGAGGCGTGTATATATGACACTGCCGCGCTTGGCGTGACGCCAGTTTTCCCGCACGAATATGACGCATCCGATTTCTACGCACGCATCTAACACGCCTACCCTAATACATCACGTAGCATAAACACGCCAAAGTCTATTTTTTTGCGAATTTAAACGCTGGTATCTTGGCGCACTATTTACAGGAAACTTTAAAAGAAACGC
>NC_056714.1:26892159-26897159 GCF_018831695.1 Puntigrus tetrazona | reverse complement strand
GAGGTTTCTTCAAGTATGTTGACAGCACAGCAAGACTGACTTGATATCATTGCATCAAATGTTCTTCATGGGAGGGCGGAGCTAAAGAGTCCTTTAATGCAATTTGCTGGCCATGACTTCCTTGTAATGGTGGAATTTTCTAAACTGCATCATGGGTAATGTAGTTTTCACATAAAATTCAGCCGTTGAACGGATGTGAACGGATGATTTCAACAAAAGCACAAACCTTTAATGAACGAGTTAATTAATGAAGTTAAATTTCCCAATGGAGGAAACAAATGAGCTTACTTCCAGAACTTGTCCAGGGACAAAAACAACAGTGCACTATATTACAGAAAATGCGACAGAAGAAATCGTAACGCCAGAGCTCAAAAAAAAGACTGTAAAAAGAGGAAGAGGAAGAGAACGTGACCTTGAGATCGGGAATGTTGAACTTGTTGTTGGTGGAGAGGTTGTTGGTGCGAAGTCGTGGGCTGCCATTAGTTTGTCCCACGCCTGCTGGCAGGTCTTCTCCCAGGAGCAGAGATCAACCAGAACTCGGTCATGGCTGCTGAGGAGCCGATAAACAGACAGTCTAAAGCGGAAAAAAAGACATCGATGCGCTCCAAACTTCACACTGCACCACCGACTTTTTAAAGACACCACTGACAGCGCTTATAGGATTGACATAAATACAGAAGCGAGAAAATGCAACAATACTTTCATTAATAAAAGCTTTCTAAAGCACTTTTTCACTAGTCTGACCACAAAAATATATATATATATAAAAAAATAGTAATATAAATAATAAAATAATATAAAAATAATAATATAAATAATAAAATAATAATAATAATATAAATAATCATTTTAGATGTTTTGTAAAATAAACATTTGTGCTTTTTTAATTTAAAAATTATATTTAATAAATTAATAATTATATTTTATAGATATAATGTCACGCTTTATGTCAGATCATCAATCTCAACTGACAGGTTTCACAAGAATTTACACGACTACATATAAATATAAAACCACAAACGCTTGTGGTGTAAATAAATATTTTCAATTAAACACTTTAAAAACGCGACTTGCAGCTCTGAAAATAATAATCATTTGCTGTCATGCACAACTTCCTTCACATTTCGAAGAGAAAATCTTGAAGAAACTGCCATGCTGTTTGACAACCAATGAGACAAACACGGGTTTTAATGTAATCTGTGCCCAGCAAAGCAGGAGAGGATATTAGTTTTGAAGATGAAGGGCCTGATGGGGTCATTTCCTCAAAACGATAGGCCGTCACGAGTTCAGCATCAGACCGACCTCGAAGGACGGTGACCGATCAGACCGAGATTTGATCAGTTTCCAGATGTTTGATCACCTGAGGCTCGCGCTGATCGTGTTTTTATATCAGGCTAACGATCACCGGATCAGAAACGCGCGGTTTTCCGTACACACCGCGTACAGGACAAACAAGCCACATTCAGTTTATCGCCGGTTAAGCGCCTGAAAACACGAGCGCTTCGTTATAATACACATAAACATCACGCTAGCACGTAATCCGAGCTAGCAAAGGCAGCTAAACCTGCGGACGACGCGGACGCGATCGCGCCAACAGTTTCTTCGGCGGAGCTTACCTGATTTCGACGTGAACGAGACGACGCGACGATCACCCGCTAGTTTTAACTACACGCTTCACTAGGGATCCGTCTTAGGATTTGATATTCATAATGACACTCCAGTAGCCTTCCAAAGGTTTCACCACGGTCAGCTGATCGGCTGCTGAGGTCTGAGGTGCATGCGCGGCCGGAGCCCACAGCGCCGCCTGCTGATCTGGAGGAAGCTCGTTTGTTTTGCACCAGCATGAATACACAGTACACGAATATACAGTATAAAGATTACAGGTGACAAAGACTTAATACAGGGAAGATCAAGAGAGTTTTATTTAGCTAAATTTATACATTTTACATATATTATTTTTATATATATATATATATATTTACTTTTATTCATATTTTATTTATTCATTAATACTCCAATTTTGTTTATATATATATATATATATATATATATATATATATATATATATATATATATATATATATATATATGTATATATATATATATATATACATATATATATATATATATATATATATATATATATATTTATATATATATATATGTATATATATATATATATATTTTATATATATATATATATATTTATATATATATATATATGTATATATATATATATATATATATATATATGTTTTCTTTTTACATATATATTTATATATATATAATTAGTATTTTTTATGTGCTTTTGTCCTTTTTTTATTTATTTCTAGTGCTATTTATTTACAGTTTGTGAGTTTAGTTCTTCAATCTAAATAAAATATTGCATAACGTTTTTAATATGCATGATTATTATTGTATTATTTTATTATATATTATTTTTTGTTAAATTATTTATTTCTTATTTGTTTGTGTGTGTGTGTGTGTGTGTGTGTGTGTGTGTGTTTGTGTTTGTGTGTGTGTGTTTGTGTGTGTTTGTGTATGTGTGTGTGTTTGTGTTTTTTTTTTTTGTATGCCATGATTGTTGACATGTATTTAACTGCATCTGAAATATTTATGTCCTTGTAGAAATATTTATTTTAAGTGGACTTAAATAAATTGGTAAAATGTGTTTGTGTGTGTTTGTGTGTGTGTGTGTGTGTGTGTGTGTGTGTGTGTGTGTGTGTGTGTGTGTGTGTGTGTGTGTGTGTGTGTGTGTGTGTGTGTGTGTGTGTGTGTGTGTGTGTGTTTGTGTGTGTGTGTGTGTGTGTTTGTGTGTGTTTGTGTGTGTTTGTGTGTGTGTGTGTGTGTGTGTGTGTTTCTGTGTGTGTGTGTGTGTGTGTGTGTGTATATGCACCTGGTATTTATCACGTCATGGGGACCAAATGTCCCACAAGGATAGGAATATCAGTAAATGTTGACCTTGTGGGGACATTTTTAGATCCCGTGAGAAAAACAAGCTTATAAAACATACAGGATTACATTTTTGAAAATCTGAAATTGCTAAGAGTTTCCTGTAAGGGTAGGTTTAGGTTTAGAACAATAACACATACAGTCTGTACAGTATAAAAACATTACGCCTATGGAGAGTCCTCATAAAACATGGAAACACAACGTGTGTGTGTGTGTGTGTGTGCATTGTGTGTGTTTAAATATATACTGTGTGTATATGTATATGTATGCACACATAAAAATACTGAAATAAAATACAAACTTACATAACATAAAAATAAAACAATTAGTAATAATGCTATCATTAACTCTATTAAATATAGTGCATAAATAGTACACACATATAAACATGAATCATAAATATTTAGACGATGCTAAAAATATGCATATAAAAATTCAAAATAGTAAACTGCGCATAAGTTATAAATAAGATAATGTAAATATTTCTACAATAAAACAAGGTGCACATTTTAATTTTAAACAGCTCAGCTCGTGTTCATCACGCATGTGCACACCTTTGTGATCGAGCTGACGTCTCCCTGGAGGTCAAAGGCAGGAATGCCCAGTCAGCGGCTGCTCTTTTTTTGGGATAGGAGTCCCTCTTCCTGGCAGCGGGTGTCCCCCACCCTGAGTTCGAGGAAAAGCCCACAAAGGGATATGTTTGTGGAGTTCAGTAGGTCTGGGGTGCATTGTTTGGGATACAATGCCGGGACTGGCTGGAGCCAAACCCCCAGATCAAACACCAGGGTGGGCTGCCCACTGACTGGCCGGCGGCCAGAGCCATAGGGACCTGTCTGGGCACGCGTGCTCTAATCAGTCCCGAGCGCCTGGGGAGTAAGAAACACGGCTTGTTTAGTCTCTAGGGGCGTCCAGCCCAAGGGCCGAGGGTCACAATGTGTCCCAAGCTTTTTGTTGCAACCTTCGCATCCATTTCCTTAGTTTCCTACATGTGCACCGAACATGCAACTCGGGAACACAGAAAGATAGCAAGGCGATGGAGAAATCAGAATAATCGGTCCTTTGGGGCTCTTATTATATTATTTTTTCCCCAAAACGTTCATTTTTTAAGAAATGATCATCGTACTTTTTTAAACACGCTGCTACTTATTTCTGCTGAAAGCAAGACCAGGTTGTGTGATATTATTATTAGAAATAAACTCATAATTGTGAGATAAAGTCAGAATTATTAGAAATAAACTCATAATTGTGAGATAAATTCAGAATTATTAGAAATAAACTCATATTTGTGAGATAAAGTCAGAATTATTAGAAATAAACTCATAATTGCAATATAAAGTCAGAATTATTAGAAATAAACTCATAATTGTGAGACATAAAGTCAGAATTATTAGAAATAAACTCATAATTGCAATATAAAGTCAGAATTATTAGAAATAAACTCATAATTGTGAGACATAAAGTCAGAATTATTAGAAATAAACTCATAATTGCAATATAAAGTCAGAATTATTAGAAATAAACTTATAATTGTGAGATAAAGTCAGATTTATTAGAAATAAACTCATAATTGCAATATAAAGTCAGAATTATTAGAAATGAACTCATAATTGCGTAGATAAATTCAGAATTATTAGAAATAAACTCATAATTATGAGATAAAGTCAGAATTATTAGAAATAAACTCATAATTGTGAGACATAAAGTCAGAATTATTATATATAAACTCATAATTGCAAGATATAAGCTAAAAACCGTAAGGGAAGTCAGAATTAAATTCTAGCCTATCTTTTGTGTCAGGATAAGGGTGAATATTTATTGACGGGGTGAAGGAAACGGCTGAGTTCATCTGGGTGCCGGGCGGAGAGATGAAAGGTGACGGATAGCGATGGAAAACAAAAAGATAAGCTCTATTGTTTTAGTAATAATCTCACTGTCTGTCCATTTAGCCTGCCGCCGATGACCTCCAGCTTGTCTTCAACGCGTGAAACAGTGTTTAAATATAGTGAAAATATAGCAAAGTCATTTTAATATCCTTGCAATTTTTAATA
>NC_056714.1:26852159-26869659 GCF_018831695.1 Puntigrus tetrazona | reverse complement strand
TCCCCATGTCCCATTAACATCACAACAACAGAAAGGGTGTCGAATCCGCATTAAAAAGGTCCAAATGACCCAATTCTGTCACGATTTTCACAACTAGCAAAAATCTCCTTAGAGTCTTTGCTATTATTTTAAGCACCGGGGCCTTTGTAAGTTGCCTGCATTTAGAAAATGCATTTCTTGATAGACGAAAAAATAAAAAAACGCTCTTCAAACAGGCCTTAACAGAGCGTCAGCTTTTACATTTTCTGAAACATAATTTCTTAACATTCATGCAAAGCACAGATGCAGGTGGAAGAGGTGTTTGCAAGGCAGACGGGCATGACATCATTGCTTTTTTTCCCTATGGGTGCAAACACACACCACAAAGCATCATGTCTCAGGGGCTCCGGCAAGGCCTAGACTTTGTGCCTCGGAAGTATGAAAAGCCTGATCATCTAATATCAATTCAAACTGCAAAGCAGCCAAAGGAGAGCTTCGTATCGTGACTGAATGCAGATAAGAGTCGTATATTTACTACAATGACACGCAGATCGCTCGCCGCCAACACAATGACAACACATGGGAAATGACCTGGGAGCCCCGGCCCCTCCCCTGCCTTTATCCCCTCCAACCAATCCGCGCCGCCGACACATGCTGCCTCTCAACCAATCAGCGCCGCCGTTACACGCGCATCCTCCCCAACAGACCCAAAGAAGCTTAAACAGAGTTAAGATGGCGGCATGTGGATGAGGAGGTTGTATATTTCAGCTCTTCGGTTGCGCTCGGCGAAGAAAACACACGTTCTCGAACCTAACCCCTAAAGAAAAGAGAAAAGCCCCCCGCAAAATCATTTACTCTGGACCGAGCCCATGACGTCCATTCACTTCGTGGTCCACCCGTTACCCGGGACCGAAGACCAACTAAATGACAGGTATTTATAAGAAAGAAGCGGTTTGCGATATGCGTTCGCCTCTGGATGAGGTGAAAGCGCGTTTAAAGATTGTTAACAAGACATCTGGGGTGTTTTATGTCTGCTGCAGGGGCTCAAGGTTGGACATTTGGGTCTAAAAATAACGAGGCCCGGCTGACTGGAGACACAATGCGGGTTGGGGGATGGGGAGGCGAAAAGAGAGGGAACTGCGATAAATTTACGCTTTTACACGTCAAACGACGGCTTTTATTTTAAACGCACGCTTTATTTATTACACCCAACTCGTGTTTTTTTACGATGCGCCGACTGGATGCGACGAGAACGGCCGAATAAAAATCCTCTCAGGTTAGCCGGTTAGCCTTTAGCACTGCGCGAGCTCATCCGTTTAATTAATTTATCCGCGTAAAGTTGGTGGAAATCGCTCCACAACTCGCGTCGAACGTGTTTTGACGTTTGTCCTTCTGGTCCGTTTCACATCCGGGGCCGAGCAATTAAATTTGAGCACTTGTCTATAAACGCGAAGACGCGATCTTTTGAGCTGCGGGTGATTTAGATAAAGAATTGTTTGGGTTTCATGCTATGCGTTATTTATTTTTCCGCCCCCCAAGACGTAGAAATGTAATTCCGAATGCTGCCGTTACAACCTAACCGCGGTCTCTTTTCGCGACGTTACATTTCCTGAAATGTTATGAACTACATTTCTTTAACTTGACTAGTCAAAATGGTTGCAGATAGTTGGTGATGGAGGTGGTTGTTATGTTTGATGACAGCTGCATGAGGAATCCGTGGCTAGTAACATTGAAAGCATCCTTGGACAAAATGGGTGTCTCTTTGCCTTCTCCTGTTGGTTAAATGGTGTTTTAAAGCTGTGTGTTGGTTTTCCCCCGCTGTAGTTTACTTAAATCCCTTAAAATGCTTATTTTGTCATCCGTTTTGTAAGAGCAGCCTCATAACAACTATACATGGCAGCCATTAAAGCAAGGGTGACAGATTAAAAAAAAAAAAAAAAATATATATATATATATATCACATCACATTTGATCACGTTCACATTGATGTTTTTAGACAGCCAAACAATTTTAATAGAATAATAGTTGTATCTTATTTTCGTTACTGAAATACAGCTACATTGAAAAATAAAATAAGTATCAGTTATAAGTGTGTTAATTACTTTTTATGTAAATGTACCCACAATAGTCAACGATTCTGATTTCATGAGTTTCAGTTAAATGTGTATTTAGTAAAATTGCTCGTCTTAATTTTTTTTTTGCTTTGGGTTTTTGTTTTTGCAGAGGACTACGGCTTCAGTGAAAACGGATTTTAAAGAATAGTTTTGTTGCAAATGTAACAAAATGCTGTCCACCGTTCGCAAAATTGTTGTGAAGTCTGTGATTTAACGGCCAAAAATGTCCTAAATGGACATTGAAACCTCATTTACGGTGAACCGAGATCAGATCAACGCGGTGCCGTGCTTCGCTTTTAAAATAGTTTCAACTGACGGATGCTCCGTTTACGTCTGTCGATGGCGATCTTTTATATCGATAACAGAAGTGCCAAAATATTTGTTCTGAAACCGTCAGAACGGAGAAGGCTGTGAGAGTGAATCAGTCAGAAGTAGAGCAATTTAGTAGTTTAATAACACTTTTGCCGCTTCTCTTTATGATAAACGGTGCTATTTAGGCAATTGATACTCTAGCTAATAAAGAATTGTAAGCCGTTTGTTTAATTAGTGCGTGGAAATGTTGCTTATGTGATTTAATGTGTGTGTTATGAGCCGTGTTTGTCATACTACACATCAAAAGGGAAAAGCATGCCAATTTTGAGCCATTTAGTTTGTGTGCTTGATGTCCTAGATGTTATCATGTTCTTGCCGCTATGGTTTGGCTGTCCTGTGCATTATTATCCGTCATCCCCAGAAACGGATGTATACTTGCACTAGTCATTAACGTTTCAGCACGTGCTCGGAGACCTCCATCCTTCATTGTCTGCTGATGTGTCCGGCAATAATGAGCCGTGACTTGAAGGCTTTTCTGCTGCGCTGTGTTGACAGGAAACGAGGGACCTTTCTGCACACGTGTCCCCTTCGTGCTGGATTCAGCATTAGACTGCTGCCGTGCACAAATATTCTCTGTGCACATTGCAGTATGATGTCACCGATCTTCAGCTTTTTAGTCTGTATCATAAAGTGCATGCATTAAAAGGCTTGTGCTTGCATTATGCCCAATTTTTGGCAATATTTCCCTGCTGATATAGTACTTGTGCCATGCATCATAGTGTCGTAGGAGAGCATATTGATGTTGTTGATTTATTTTATTTTCAGGACTTTTCTCTTGTTTTCATACTGAGTAAAGTCCTGAAAGAAGTCCCGTAGTGGTTCAGGATTGCTTGCATTGAAATGAGATGAGAATCGGAAGACCTTACTGATAGGATTAGATGGTTGTGTGTGATGTGTCATTTGAAAAATAACTTATCGTTTGTGAACATCAGTTGTGCTCTGAAGTCGTCTCTGTCGCTTATCGTTGTTCAGTTGCTGCTGTAGGCATGTTGCTGTACTAGTGTGCCAAGTATACCAAGCAAAACATTGGCTCCGTTCCAAAACCCAGTGAGCTGCCTAGCAAGTGAGCATCCTAGCTGAAATAAAACCCTCATAAGGGACTTGTTTGGAGTGTACCGTATAAACCGTGTCTTAAGTTCTCTAAACAAAAAGTTTATGGTGCTTTAGAATGCTGACTATCTGGGCAGCGTGCTAGATTTTGGTATGCGGCCATTTGTACAGTTTTACAGCTGCTTTATGACACACTTTTTGTCCAAGAAGAGCTTGAAGGACTAAAGTTGGCCGGCGTCTGAGAGAAATCTTTTTTTCATCAGCCAATTTGGAACGGTTTGCATGCTGCCATAAGAATCACATCTTTCTTCATATGTCGCTGTCTGCTGTGCATCTGCATTGACTCGTATGAAAGCTACGCTGCTGCACCACGTGTCCTTCCAAGTGTGTTCTTTGTCCCCGGTGCACTCATGCCCAAGGTTTCTTGGCGGAAATTGTATGCATTTGTTTTTATATCTGCTTGTTTGTCCTAAAAAATCTCTTTATTTTCATACCTAGTTATTGGTTTTAAACGCTGTTATCTTGGTGCACGGACAATTAAATCATATGAAGAGTCTCACATATTCCCTTTCATTGTTGCATTTTGTACCAAATTGAGTTTTACGTTTGTTGTATGCTTCTCTTCTGTGGCATTATTATAGCAGATGCATATGTTGAGATTTTTACTGATCTTTGTATAAATAAGCTCACTTTTACGGCCAATTTAGCTACTTCAAGAAATCATAAATGTTGGTTGCATTTTGCAAATAACTAATTTAGCCTCAATATTTTGCTGTACTATTTTGAGTCAAAAGCATTACAAATCTATGCATGTATTTTTTTAGAAGTGTCATTTGTTTGTGAACTGAATAGTGACCAGTCATTATTATGATTAAGTTGTTTTTGATAATGTTTTTTTCCAGATGCGTTATGCATATGGATATTAAAGAATTATTAGTATTTAATCATGAAAGGAATAAGTGTAAAATGCCCACAAGGTAAAATGACCCACAAGGCCAATTGTTTTTTTTTTTTTTTTTTCCTGACCATGAAATGTGATCGGTTCCTCACTTTTTCTTCCATCTCCTACAGTTTTCCTTTATTCAAACCATAATAGTCATCCTCTCTCCTGCCAGGGTTTTGGCCAGTTTCTGTTCAGAGGTGTTGGCCATTGCTCAAGCCAGTATAAATGATGACTCTCTACATTCAGCTTCGCCTTTGATAAAGTGGCGCGAACGTTATTATTCTATGATTGTATTTACTTTAGACATTGCCCGTTTTACGAGCCCAGAACGTCACATTCCTTTGTTTCTTACAGGCTCCGCGAAGTGTCGGAAAAGCTCAACAAATACAACTGTAACAGGTATGTTTTACCAAGCGTTTGCCTTTTAAGCCCCGCGCTTTTCGAGTTCTTTCCACATCAATGAAGGATTGGGTTTTGTGAAAACACTTGACTAACATTACTCTCTCTCCACACGGTAGTCATCCACACCTTATTCCATTGGAGCAGGCCAAACTTAAGCAGTGTGTGGTTGGACCAAATCATGCTGGATTTCTCCTTGAGGTAACCTTTATTATGCAGCTCTGTTACTTTATATCGTGCGTTATTTCAGGCTTTTGAAAGTGTTTTATGTGTTTTTAAAGCAATAATTTACGAATTAGATGTCATTTCTTATCACCATCATGATGACCTAAATTATAATGCTATCGTTAAAGTGTGCTGCAAATGATCGAAAAGCACTAAAACCTGAATAATTTCATACAAGTTCAGGTTTTGTATTTAAAATGAACAAAAACAATCACGTAAGCACTTTTTTTTTTTTTTTTTTTTTTAATTAACCCTCCCAGCTTGCTTCTGCGTTTTTACACAAAACAGATCTGCTTTGAAAGCTGCTTTGGACACACAAGACTTATTTAAAAACGTTTTATTCTGGACGGTATTTATTTATCCGCAGTTGTTGAAATCGCAGTAAACAAATACGGTTTAAACGATTTATCAAACTGTAATCATTCCATCCCTAATATGAACATTACTGCGTTTGCTGGTACTGATGTTGTTCCAGAGCAGTTTGCTATGCAGAAAATGACCCGTTCTTTTGTTTCAGGATGGACGTATCTGCAGGATAAACTTTGCCGTCCAGCCCGACCGACTGGAACTCGGCAAGCCCGATGGCAATGATGGGTGAGAAATGAATACACCTGTTTGATACATGGAAAATGCATGTATGAGTCGGCATGCGAAATAACCTAGATCTGTCCATTCTGGTTATAATACCTGCGTTTATGCATTGTTTATCTTAATTCTATTTCAAGTGCGCTGAACTTACCCCCCAGCGTTTCTCACCTTATATGATTAAAGGTTGTATTGTGGGCTTTGGAGTAAAAACGTACTGATTATTATTATTATTTTTTTTTTTGCTAGTGTAGTGTAAATATACTTAAATATGAATGCTATATATAATGATGCAATTATTCCAAAGATGCAGCCTTACGGTTGCATGGGAAAATGTGCTTGCATTAAACTCTTAGTGATGAAACGGTAGGAACTCAGTCAGTCTGAATCCCCAGGCTTCAGAACATTTTATAAAGGCATGGCCATTTATTTATTTTTTTTGCTCTGGATTTATCAGCAGTGTTGTTTTATTGCTGAAATGGTGAAAACCAAATACACATGCAAGCATGTCACAGCACTACCTCATCTAAACACTTTTCATTTAAGCCCTAAAAGTACATTAACTCGATTTGTACTTGCAGGGAGCACGAAAAGACCATTTATTGAAAGTAAACTGCAAAAATGACTTGTGCTCATGATGACCGCTTTGCTTATTGCAGTGGTTCGTTTGTGCATATTTTTTTTGTTCGAACTGAGGAGGTGGGTTCTTCTTTTTGTGTTGTTTTTGGGATCCTAGCCATGTTGCAGCAGCGAAAATCCCCTCTTGCGAACCTCAAGCAGTCCTGTGTTTGCATATGACAGAACTATTTAGCGGGCATGATGGCACATGATTTAGGGGAAATCTTTAGCAGTTCCCTGCCAGCCTTTCCTACAGCTCTTGCCTGAGGAATGAGCTGCAGTCAGTTCTGATTCCCAAGGGTGTTGCCATGTTAGTCGCCCCACGGTACGAGAGGCCAATTGGCTCGTAGGCCTGGGCTCTCCAGGCTCTGTGATGGTCCCACATGTGGGACTATAGGTTTGTAACTGATCTCCCATCTTTTGTTTCCAGTTCAAAGTTGAGCAGTGTCTCAGGGGCAGGAAGGAGCTCCAGGCCAGGCAGGACTAGTGATCCGCCCTGGTTCCTGTCTGGTTCTGACACACTGGGCAGACTGGCAGGCAACACCCTTGGGTAAGTTGTGGCAGGGCTATGAGAAATGCAGCCATCAGGTAACGTTGGCAGGCACTCGTGCAGTGCTGCCTTGGGTCATAAGAAACCTTTTAAAGATGATTTTGCCGTTTTGTTTGCATGCATTAAAATCCCTGCCTGAGAATATTCACACTACAGACCTTTTTCCAAAAACATGTTTATTTAATGTGGGATAATCACTAAGGTGAAATGGTAACACTTTACAATAAGGTCATTAGCTAACTACATCAACTATACTTTAATTTTAGCCATAATAATGCTTTTATTAATGCATTATTAAAATCACAAGTTTTGTTAAACATTAGTTAACATGAACAAACGATGAACGACTCCATTTTTATTAACCAATAAATAATAAATGTAATAAATGCAGTCTTCGTTGTTAATTATTGCATTAACTGTTAACAGATGGCTCCTTTATTGTGAAGTGTTACAGAAGAAAGCAAACTCTCATTTAATGTTTTTTCTAAAGTGTGCTTGTTGGAGCTGTGCAACATTTTTGGCGAGATTCAATTATTAGTAGTAAAATATTAATAGGTTGAGATAATAAAAGTAGTTTGAAGTGTTTTTGTGTGTATATTGAGAGAAATGTGTATATATATAAAAAAAAATCCTATTAACCAGTATACAAAAACAGTCATAATCAGCAGTATTTGTTTATAGATAGATAGATACACACTGTACATTTTATGTAATCATATATACATTTTTTTTTTTTTTTTTAAATTTACAATTATTACATAAAATGTACAGTATATATTTACACTAGCCATTGTAGGTTTAAACGTAAAACAATTCAAATAAAATACAGGGAAGAACATTATCAAGTTTCTTACTAAATGAACAGGGAACAATATTTTAAGTATTAATATGCCCAGTAACATGCAGTAATATTTATATATTATGTAATCTTATATTATCGTATAGAACAATATACACGCGCATATATACAATAAACAGTCAAATCTATTGTGTAAGATGTTGATTGTATATATTATCAGACACACACTTGCATAATTACTGATGCTAGCATTACTCAGTTAGCATTTGAGTAAATGGTTCACTTTTAACTGATTAAATCACTGCGTTAGATTCTCTCACGTTCACAAGACTAGTCCTACAAAGAGGGCTGTTAATATTAGCTGCAGAGAGAACGGCCGTGTAGTGATACCGATCGTGTCTGTGCCTGGCAGGAGCCGCTGGAGTTCAGGAGTAAATGGCGGTGGCAGCGGAGGTGGAGGCAGCAGCGGCGGAGGCGCGGGAGGCGGCAGCGGGAGCGGAGGGGGTGGAGGAGGAGGAGGAGGTGCCGGAGGAGGAGGATCTTCAGGCCGGTCCTCCACAGCAGCCCGTGATTCACGCAGACAGACCCGCGTGATCCGCACTGGCAGAGATCGAGGCTCAGGCCTGCTGGGCAGTCAGCCACAGCCCGTAATTCCAGCATCCGTCATCCCAGAGGAGCTCATCTCTCAGGTAACACTCGCTTCGGGAGCCTGTTCCACATTCCTGATGTTTTTACTGTTTAAGTTGGATGTGCTTGCCATAGTTCTGCTTAATAAGTTCCATGTAATGACTGAATATTATTCAGCTTTTTATATAACGGAACTTTATACTCTGTTGAGAATCTCTTAGCATTTTAAGCTTTTAGACAACTGAAATAATAATAAAAACAAAGCTAAAATATTTTTTTTGTCATTTAGCAACACACCTAGGGCTGACACTAATTATTCAATTATTTTGAAGATTATTGTTGCTTGCGTTTGTTCTGTTTCGTGCATGCTGTTCTCTGTGAAGGCTGGAGTATAAAAACTGCAATTTTGTACAATATAGCAAAACAAATGTATTAAACTATTTTTTTTAACAAATATAAAAGCGTGCTGATCATGGTGTAAAGGTTTAAAATATAAATGTCACTATGTAACCTAATAAAAATAATTTTGAAAATATTAAGATAATAATCTAAACGTGTGTAAAGGGTTTGAGGTATAAATACTACAAAATTCATACAGCTTTTCACATTAATATAATCGTGGCTTTAAAGCGTGGCTTTAAATTATAAAACAAAATTTTTCAAGCCTTGTTTGGTTTTGCATGCATTTTTATATATATATATATATATATTTATAATAGCTAAAGATGTTTCCAATAAAATTGGCCTTTATGCAGTTATACAAAATAATTAAATGTATAAAGTGAAAACTAGGTTTTTAAGGTAACACTTTATATGTAAGGGTTCTTTGTTATACCCGTTACATGCACTTGCAATTATAATATCAATAAACTCTGCATAATTACATGCAAGTAACCGTAAACCAAACCCAAGCCGTATATGTGATTTAATATTACTCTGTACTTCAATTTATAATTGCACTGGAACAAGGGCACCTTAAAGTAAAGTGTGAAAATGTGTAATATTAATTCAGTTCATTATATTTAGTTCATTTTGGGGTGACGTGACCCAGACCCGCATGTCATAACTGATTGGCTTTGCTTTCCCAACCAGGCCCAGGTGGTTCTCCAGGGGAAGTCCAGGAGTGTCATCATTCGAGAGCTGCAGCGCACAAACCTTGACGTAAACTTGGCTGTAAACAACCTGCTGAGCAGAGATGACGAGGACGGGGACGACGGAGACGACACGGCCAGCGAGTCCTACTTACCTGGAGGTAAACAGACACGGAAGATTCGTCACGGCTGTGTTACTTTAACAAGCTTTTCTCACAACACCTTTCATACCTTCACCGCAGAAGACTTGATGTCACTGCTAGATGCGGACATTCACTCGGCTCACCCCAGCGTGATCATTGACGCGGACGCCATGTTCTCTGAGGACATCAGCTACTTTGGCTACCCCTCTTTCCGACGCTCTTCTCTGTCTCGTCTCGGCTCTTCACGAGGTAAAGGCTAAAACACACAGCCGTGCTTGCATAGCCATTCAGCAAGACTTGTGGGAATGCATGTGCCACGAACACTGCGTTTATCGTTAACGCTGTATTTTTAACGTATGAAGTCACAACTCACAACACATTCATGCCGATATGAAAGATGCTGTTGATTTGAAACCGAGGTCAAGCAAACGATTATTCATAATAGAACTGTCAAATGATTATTGACAATTAATCGCTCTCAAATTAAACATTTTTTGGGTACATATGTGTATATATAAATGCACAAACATGCGTGTAGATATTTCAGAGAAATTTTATGTACTAAATGTGTATTTATAATATAAATTACGAGTATAAATATAGATGGTAATATTTCCATATTTATTAAATATTTTGTATATGCATAAGCATACAGAACACGCATTATGCAAACAATTTATTTTGGTTGCGCTCTTGATTAATCATTTGACAGCACTAATTCATAACAAATAAATCTCTTCAAATACACTTCAAGAGTCACATTATGCAACACTTTAAAAACTCATTTTAAAATGAGTTTCTAATTGGACCCAGCCGAGTTCTATAATAATAATAATAACAATAATGCATCGGGTTACAATGTTGCTATGCAGCCGTTAATTACATGGCAAGTTTGTGTCAGATCCTGGGGTGTATTTTTGAATCGCACGCTGATAACGCAGACCAAATCATACTTCACCAAATTACGTTTTCGTAAACCGGCATCTGTGAACGGAGTGCCTTACGGTCAGCCTCCGGAGATCGAATCCTACAAAGATGCCTTGCTGCATGTACGTGTTGTGTGTGAGTGTCTGTGCTTTTGAGAGCGTGTCCAGTTGTCCTGCATGGTCGTAGTCGTCGTTTCCCCTAGTGAGCCCTCTGCGAAAGGCCCTGCAGTGCAGACAGTTACCCATAAGACCCTGCAGTTAATGCTCATCCAACTCAGCTAATGCTGGACACCCCCCTTCCCCCCCCAGCTAATGCGACCCACCAACCGACAAAGCCAGCTTGTGCAGTGTCTATATGCAGCCCTATTTTACGTGTAATAAATGAAGGACCATTACCTAAATGGCCGTGGATCCTTTTCAACCACAGTGTCGTATTTAAGACGTAACGGTCAGTTGTTTTTGGTGGTTGGTGTCACAGAAGCACATCAGAATTAGACCTAACTAGAACGGTCTTATTAATTGTAATTTGTATGAAATCTCACTATTCCGAGGGTCTTTCCCAGAGAGTGGCTTACTGTTATCCCACTGGTGTGACCCTATTGCATACCAGTTCTCCTTCTCCCCCTAGAGCGAGACTCCGAATTGCTCCGCGAGCGGGAGTCGGTCCTGAGGCTGCGCGAGAGGAGGTGGCTGGATGGAGCCTCCTTCGACGCGGAGCGTGGCTCCACCAGCCGCGAGGGAGAGCCCAGCCTTGACAAGAAGAGCGTGCCTCTGCAGAGCCCTGTCACTCTGGGCGAAGAGCTCCAGTGGTGGCCTGATAAGGTGGGCCTTTAAGCCTTCGATGTCCTGGAATAAGAAACTTCAGATTAGGGACGCACCAAAATTGTGACATTTCAATTCAATAGTCCACTTTAGATGTTCTACTAACAGCAATTGCATGTCAGCTAGCAGTCATTAGTAGACTGTAAACCATATTCCTGAAAATTAGTAGTCTGTTTAATATCTACTAGCACTTGGGTCCACGATAATCAGTATACTGACTATGAGAATTTGTCATTATTTCTACTAACCCCAAACCTACCATAACGGTCTACACTGAGAGTTATAGTTTTGGTAATAAAGATACCAATAATTTACTTTTACTGTTTAGTCTTATTCCACGCATACACATCTGTTACAGATTCAAACACCGTGTAGATGTTATAATAAATGTATTAATAGCCATTGTATTTTTTAATTGTCTTTTACAGAACATTAGAATTACTGTACTAACATTTATGGAGCTTTTATTTTGGGCGGAAATCTTCAGAAAGATCTCAGTGCTGCTTATGATGAATGATTCTCATCAAGATGTTAGTTGCAGCGGTGTTTGAATACATGCAGTTTGTGTGCGTGTTTGAAAACACAGCACTCTGCAGCTCATTTGCTAATTGTTTCAGGCCATGTCATGCTGCTTGTATTGACTTGCGTCTTTCTCAGACAGTTTTAAATGCTTCCACACTGCATGCCTGTTTGCTGCATTAGCGTGGCCCTCTTTTTGATCTCATCTTTGTTTGGTACATTTGTTTTTTTTTCTTCTTTCATTTCAAAATTGCTATTATCAGCCAAATATCGTTTGCTAAACATTTGTTGCATCCCTACTTTAGATTTATATTTGCAAGAATGTTGGTTGCAACACATTTGATTTTGTTCCCAAGCAACATTTTTGGGTGAGCTCAATGATGATCAACCTGTTTTTAATTTCTTTGAATCCATGTCTTATTAAAAGGCTGAAATTTGAGGTAAAAACCTTTTTGGTATAATATTTTATTTCTTAAAACGAAACAGTAAAGCGGATCTTTTAAAATATTATTTGTAAAACTGTTACGCTTGTCTGAGGCAATTTTGTGAATGTCATGACTGCGTGAATTTAGATTAACAAAAACAAAACTTGACATCCAGTTATAATGTCTTATTTGGCTTTTTATGACATTATTATTATTATTATTATTATTATTTATTATTAATTTTTTTTTCCTTCCCTTCAGTTAACCGTAACCTATTATTATTATTATTATTATTATTAGTATTTTTTTCAAGTTTTGTTTTTGTTAATGTCTTATTTGGCTTTTTATGACATTATTATTATTATTATTATTATTATTATTATTATTATTATTTATTTTTTCCTTCCCTTCAGTTAACCGTAACCTTTTATTATTATTATTATTTTTTTTTTATTATTATTATTATTTTTTTAATTCAATTTTTATTGAATAATTTAATTATTTTTGAGTTATTCAACCAACTTTTAATTCTTAAGTTCCAGAAACCAACATCAGATTACATTTTCTAAGAACTTGCCATAAGTCTTTTAAACTGTATGTGTTCTTTTTAATCAGGCAGATTCTTACTCGATCGTTTGATTTAATGGCGAGCGTGTTTGTATTACACTTCAGGTTACTAGCTTGATTTCTTTATGTTCACATTTTATTTGTATAGTTGCTATATTTTCCTGGTTGTGTGATTCTTCAGGACTATGTAACTAAGTTTGTCAGCATTGGGGCTTTGTACTCGGAGATGGTTGCCGTCAGTACCAAAGGTGAACTGTACCAGTGGAAGTGGAATGAGCCTGAACCTTACAGAAACGCACAAGTAAGACTAGCAAAACGCGTCGAACAAGGGATTCCTGCCACTGTGATTTGCTTGAATTGAATCTCATACGTCTTTGCTTTCGTAGAATCCTTCGATACATCACCCTCGTGTCCCTTTCCTGGGCTTGACCAATGAAAAGATCACCCACCTGTCTGCCAACAGCATCCGAGCCACTGTGGCCACCGAAAGCAACAAGGTAGATGACGCTTATTTATTTACATGGGAGTGGTTGAGAAGAAAATCGTAGGTCCGGTGTAAGCGTATGCGCTGAGATCGGTACCAAAAACCGCCCTCGGATCTCAAATTTCCATTAACCCGTGCTGTGTAGGTGGCGACATGGGTGGATGAAACTCTGAGCACTGTCGCTGCTAAACTAGAACACGGCGCACAAACGTTTCCGGAGCTGCAGGGAGAGCGTATCATCTCTCTGCACTGCTGCGCCCTGTACACCTGCGCCCAGCTGGAGAGCAGCCTTTACTGGTGGTGAGCAGGCGGGGTCGGGTCTGATTGTTTGAGCCGTGTCGCCGGTGGGCCGTGAATAAATCCTGAGTTTCTTTTTTCCCTTCAGGGGTGTCGTGCCTTTCAGTCAGCGGAAAAAGATGCTTGAAAAGGCCAGAGCCAAGAACAAGAAGCCAAAGTCCAGTGCAGGCATCTCTTCTATACCCAACATCACTGTAGGAACTCAGGTGAGGATTGGTTTGATTTATGTAGCTTACGATATATTGTTGTGGCGACGCTACGAAGTGTGATTTTTTTTTTTGATCAATTATTGGGCTTAAATGGCCCAAAATAAAAGCCAAATTTGTCAAGTATTCACATAAATGCAACGGGTATTGTCTTGATTGAACACAAACAGTTAAAAGAAATCAGATGTGTGTCAGTATATTTGATTTGTGGTTTCGGTCTTAAAGTGACGGCAGCCTAATTTCCTCTGCTGTCTGTCGTTAATGTTAATCAAACAACGAAAGGCAGAGAAAATCACTCATCGCTGTTGACTGAGTAACTTTGTGTATTTAAGCTATACAGTGAAGACGGTGGAGTGTTTCTTATTCGAACGCTCCTGTTATATAGACCTGAGCTGACGGTTTAGTGATTATAGCCTAAATAATAGAAGGAAGGCTAACTACGGTTTTGTTCTTTTTTTTAGTCTCGTGCAAAAGGTTGTAATCAAAACCTAAATATAAGAATCGATTTTGATATTTTGATCATATGACCCATTCCTGGTTTGACAAAACATTATTATTCTTAAATGGCGTAATGAGCTTGGTACGTTTCAGAAGCATGCATGAGCTAATAAGTGGAGAAACATGGTATTTTTGCCCCAGTGGCAGTGATGACATCTCATCTCCCGTAGGTGTGCCTGAGGAATAACCCTCTATATCACGCTGGTGCCGTGGCCTTCTCCGTTAACGCCGGGATCCCTAAAGTTGGCGTTCTGCTGGAGTCCGTGTGGAACATGAACGACAGCTGCCGCTTCCAGCTCCGCTCGCCCGAGAGCCTGAAGAACATGGAGAAGAACACCAAGACGCAGGAGATCAAGTGAGACGACCGCTCTTCTGGGACCGGACGCGCGCTGGGAGGTCCTTTACGCTGACAGTTAACACGGTTGCTTGTTCTCGTTTGCTAGGACGGAGAGTAAGCCGGAGCTGGTGAAGACGGAAATGGGCCCTCCGCCCTCGCCGGCGTCCACATGCAGTGACACTTCCTCCATCGCCAGCAGTGCTTCTCTGCCCTACAGTATGTACACTGGACCGCTAACAGGGTTTATATTGACCGCGGCAAGAATTTCCGTTCAGAAAGTTTGAGTTTGTCGCACTATTAAAAAGATTCAGGCAGTAACAAATGGTTTATTCTTTTTATCGGGACAATGCACGTCAATAGACATAATGCATTGTAGTAACGTTGTGTTTAGGGACTGCAACACCACATAAAACAACAAATATCTAAATAAAATGTTTACGCAGCAAAACACAAAACGGCTTTTTTAATGTACTGCGTTTAATCTGTTTGTTTTATTTACAACTAACCTTCACTGTAAAGATTTAAATAAGTTGTAAATAAAACAAACTATTGAAGTCCTTGATTTTTACATTTAATTCAATGTGTTACTTAATGATTGCACCCAGTTTATCATCTTTCTGAGCGCTTTTACGTATTTATTTTTTTTTCTCCCCACATATTTTTCCATGATTTTTGTCCTAGTCACGATGCAAAAGCAAGCATGTCCTGGGATGGGCGTAAATGAAGCAGTCCCTTTACTAATGGATGAGTGCTGCGTTGATTGATTTAGTTTGTTGGTGAAAACTGTTGTTTGTTTTATTCATGGCCTTTCTCGCGTGCTTGTGAAATTACATTACTCTGCAAAAATGTTTTTGCATTTTAAGAGCCAACATTAAAACCATTTTAGCATTTTTATCTAAGGCGAAACCTTTTGAATTCCGTTTTTATTCCGTTTCGGCTCGTTTAATTGCCACGAAAACGGCCAAGGACGTTAAAGCGGCAACGACCTGATATCTTTTAAATAAGCCTGATTCGCTGACTTGAATTAGAACGGTATAAACGTCCCCGTGGTTTGCCGCTGCTAATTTATTTCCCGCTGTACTGCAGAGCGAAGACGCTCAACTCCGGCTCCAAAGGAGGAGGAGAAAGTCAATGAGGAGCAGTGGCCTCTACGAGAGGTCGTTTTCGTGGAGGACGTTAAAAACGTCCCCGTGGGAAAGGTGGGTGCAGACGTACAAGTCGATCCAGTGGAGACCCAAACTACATGCCTGTTTTCTCCACATTTTTTTGTGATTTTATAACAAAATCACCAGTGGCGACATTTTATAAAAGCGTACTTGTTATTCCTGACGTGTGATGTTGCTGTCAGTTGTCTGTGTGTGTGATGCTTTGCTATGACACCTCATTTGCAACAGCTCTCTCTTTTGAACTCAAGGTGCTAAAAGTCGATGGTGCATATGTTGCTGTGAAATTTCCAGGGACGTCGAGCAGCGTGAGCAGCCAGAGCGCAGCTCCCACTGACTCTGACCCCTCCTCACTGCTGCAAGACTGTCGCCTGCTCAGAATAGATGAGCTACAGGTAAACTACAGAAACCTTTACAATTGCTGAAACCTTGATTCATTGATTGATTGTATAAAGATGCTATTTTGATGAAGAAATAGTTAGATTTTAAATAGTCAGTGCTTAACGGATAAGTCGCCTTCCAGACTAAAATAGTAATGGTTAATTACTCTCCCCTACTTCATCTTAATGTCTAACTTCAGTCACAAAGAATTTATATTTATTTATTATTTTTTTTGAGTAAAACATTTACAGGATTTTTATCCACATAGTGGCCAATGATTTTAAATGTCTAAAATGCAGTTTTGGTGCATTTATAAGACATATATATAAATGTAAATAAAAGGGAAAATAAGACTCTTATTCCTCAGCTGAGATCTATAAAAATAATCTCTCATTTTCTGTTAAAAAAAAAATTCTAAACTTTATAACTACAATGTTTGGCTTGAAAATAGAATATTTTTCTTGAAAAAAAAAGTTTTATGTATAAAAATATTTATTATTATTATTATTATATAAACATAGTAGTATTCAAATAAATACATATATTGAGTATTATCTTATATAAATATTACACATTTTTTTTTTTTTACATATATAATGCATGTGCATAAAACAATATATGTGACAATTTATATTACATTTGAAAACTCGTAGTTGTATTTATTTATTTATTTAAACCACTTGTTTTTAAATGTTGGGAAAAATAAAAGCTGAGACATTTCTCTTTCCCTTTAAACAGGTTGTTAAAACTGGTGGAACGCCAAAAGTTCCAGACTGTTTTCAGCGCACTCCTAAAAAACTTTGTATCCCAGAAAAAGCTGAAATTTTAGCTGTGAATGTTGACTCCAAAGGTGAATATAGTTTGCTCTTATATCTCACGTTGTTGTTCGTTATCCCTGGGCGTCTGCTTGACTGCTCTGTTGCCTTTGCTCCAACAGGAGTTCATGCTGTGTTGAAAACGGGCAGCTGGGTACGGTACTGTGTCTTTGACTTGGCCACCGGCAAAGCCGAGCAGGAGAATCACTTCCCCACTAGTAATCTGGCCTTTCTGGGCCAGAGTGAGCGTAACGTGGCCATCTTTACTGCTGGCCAGGTGAGACAGTCGCAGTTTTGTGTTTTATGCATATTCTCTTTGCCTTTGCCTTAACTCTCTTACCTTTGCATCCTCAGGAGAGCCCAATCATTTTGAGGGATGGTAATGGCACCATTTATCCCATGGCTAAAGACTGTATGGGTGGAATACGCGACCCTGATTGGCTGGACCTCCCTCCTATTGCCAGTCTAGGCATGGGAGTTCATTCGCTTGTCAACCTTCCCAGTAACTCCACAATCAAAAAGAAAGCAGCCATCATCATCATGGCTGTGGAGGTACGATACAACA
>NC_056714.1:26829659-26847159 GCF_018831695.1 Puntigrus tetrazona | reverse complement strand
GAAAGAGGATGCAGCGTCTGTGTTCATGGAGATGATCTGTCCTTCAGGAACTAATCCGGACGACTCTCCCCTCTACGTTCTGTGCTGTAACGATACCTGCAGCTTCACCTGGACCGGAGCTGAACACATCAACCAGGTGCGATGTCTATTCTGGAGATAAAAGGTTTTGTAGGATGGTGGCTGTGTGATTAACTTATTGTCTGTTTGCAGGACATCTTTGAGTGCAGAACATGCGGCCTGCTGGAGTCTCTGTGCTGCTGCACCGAATGCGCCAGGGTTTGTCACAAAGGTCACGACTGCAAGTGAGTGCTATGAAATTGTAGTTTGATACCCAATATTCTGCGTCACCACATGTATTACAAATACTGAAAGTAGTAACTTAAATCAGTTTTAGATTCGTTTTTCATTAAAAATTAAGTAACGTAAACTATAAATTATATGCTCTAAATATATAAACAATTAGTGTAGTTATAAAAGCTAATTATATATTTTAATAAACGTGTAGTAGAATAAATACAGAATAACACTGATTTGTTAAAGCAAAATTAGCGAAAACTATTTAGTAGAGACAATTACTGCCCCGCTGTACACTGCATGCATTTTCATACTTGTATTGATTTATATTGTTGACACTGAACTTACCGAAGTCTTATAAGTTGCTGGCAATTAAGTTCTTCAAAACAATTACTTGCGAGTTTATATTTGGTCTATAACAGTCCCTAGAAGGCAGCAAGGTAGATCACCGATGGCTCGCTTTCACTGAGCAGTTCAGTGCACGCGTTTCCAAAATGGCAAAGGGTACCAAAAGGGTGGGGCTAAACTCACTGCAGAACCTTGATTGGTTGACTAGAATGATCACACTTCCGTGATAGGACTTCAGTCCACTCTGCTGTTTGAGTTTATTTACATTGGCTTATTCACATCGGAGTGTGCAAACACACAAAATAAGTGTGTTTTATAATGGTATATTCTCACACAGCCAATAGTTGTTTCTCAGTATGCGTTCGTTTGTTTTTGTGGACTTGTGAAAGGTCATTGCCCCAAAACCCGCACATTTTTTTAAGCTTTTCATGTGATAATGTAGTCGTTTAAAGATCAAACCTGTGTTTTATTTGTGAAGAGAGCTCCTGTTTGACATTTAGATTTTTGTAGTTTTTCTTAAGCCCAAGTCATATTGAACTTGACCGTGGTACAGCGCTGACTTCGTTTGCCCTTCTCTTTTGTTTCCTCTTAAGCTTCTTGTACATTTTATAGAGGCTATTAAAACAGACAGTTGTGCTTATTGTCACGCTTTATCGTTGATCGCTATGTTCCTTTATACACCGTATCAAATCTTACCGTACTGGCCCATACCACTCATAACCGTTCTCTCTCTTGTTTCATCTCCAGACTGAAGCGGACGTCTCCCACCGCGTACTGTGACTGCTGGGAGAAGTGTAAATGCAAGACCCTCATCGCGGGCCAGAAAGCAGCTCGTCTAGATCTGCTCTACAGGCTGCTGACCACCACTAATTTAGTTACCACTCCTAACAGCAGGTGCGGCCGCCTTTAAGTCCTGCCCTAACTTTGCTGGTAAACCGTGTCACGGTGCCGTCGGGACAATGCCGTGAGCTCCGTTTGTTTGTGTCCGGCAGGGGAGAGCACATCTTGCTGTTTCTGGTGCAGACCGTTGCGAGGCAGAGCGTGGAGCATTGCCAGTACCGACCGCCTCGCATTCGAGAGGACAGGAACCGGAAGGCCGCCAGCGCTGAAGGTGCGTGTCTTTCAGTAGGGCCTGATTCGCAAAAATCGAAGGCGTTTTGCGATTCGCTTAAAGTGCAGTTCTGTTATTTGAAGTGAGTTTCCCCAAGTTATTTAACATCTTCAGAGTGCGTGTTCTTGATCGTAAAATATGCAGTGTTACGTTAATCTATTAATTTTACCCTCGTGGATTTGAAACGAGTTGAAGGTAATCCTGAATGTATGAGGTTAAGAAGATTCTTAATCTAGCAATCTAACAATGTCTGAAGAGAACCCTTATTATTATTATTATGCTGTAGGGTGGTGGTTTTCAGACCTGCCCTGAGTATTTTGTGTCTTTTTAGTAGAAACTGCAAGACCTAATATATAGGTATATCTTATGGGAGACATGCTAAATGTGCAGGGCAGGGGTGCGTCTAGGACGGCTTTGTAAAACACTGCTGTAGGGGAAGAGAAAATGGTGTGTTGTTAGCATATAGATGAAGAGACGACGTATTTAAAAAAACAAAATGGATGCCAAGGGGAGCAAATACATTGAAAACAACACAGGGCTAAGGATTGAACTTTGCAAAACACCTCAAATGACAGAAGAAGAGTAATGCTCTAGTCGAACGGCAAAACGCCTAGTTAATAAGTGAAACCACTGTAAAAGACGATAAGGGCCATCTTTCATGAGAAATGTCATTTAAGACTCTTAACCGAGTCTATTCATTGCTATGTAAAGATTTAAACCTGTTGGAAATTATTAATAGAGTTATCCGTCAAGAATGAATTTATTTGATCCATTACGACTTAACATGTTCATGGTTTTAATTGATTGCGTGTTCGATTAGTGAATTTCTAGAGAACATCTTTTTTTCGTTTTGCGTTCGTTAATGCGCGTCGCGTTTCTCTCAGACTCGGATATGCCGGATCATGACCTGGAGCCTCCTCGCTTCGCGCAGCTGGCTCTCGAGCGCGTGTTGCAGGACTGGAACGCTCTGAAATCCATGATAATGTTCGGCTCTCAGGAAAACAAAGACCCGTGAGTAGAACATTTGAACGCTGGCGTATTTCTTTGCACATCTTCAGCTTTCGAGACGCTCCTTGCTGACTTGTGTCGTATTGTTTCAGACTAAGTGCCAGCAGCAGAATCGCTCACCTTTTGCCAGAGGAGCAGATGTACCTGAACCAGCAGAGCGGCACCATCAGGCTGGATTGTTTCACACATTGCCTCATTGTCAAGTGTGCGCCAGACATCACTGTGAGTCCGAGAAACTGCTTCTGCTTCCATTTAATATTTCACCGTTTAATTTTTGTGATAAGTTGGTCATTCTGTTCACATCTACATGGTTTTATCTGTTTTGCTAACGGTCTCGCCTTGCTCTTGTCGTTCTCCAGTTTATTGACACGCTGTTGGGGACCCTGGTGAAGGAGCTGCAGAATAAATACACTCCTGGGCGAAGAGAGGAGGCCATCAACGTCACGCGCAGGTTCCTGCGCTCCGTGGCCCGGGTTTTTGTCATCCTCAGTGTGGAGATGGCGTCCTCCAAGAAGAAAAAGTACGTGCAGCCATGCTTACGAGAACAGAAAAGGACTTTGTCAAATGTTTAAAAGCAAAATGTACAATGTGAGGCTCCAGGTTATTTATTTTTATTTTTGCTTGCGTTCTTTTTCTAAAGAAATACGAACGTGTATTGTAATGAAAGCCAAAATATTAAATGCTGTAGAGTACTGATACTCGTGTAGAAAAACCCTTTCCCCAGAAAGGATGGCTTGGCCGTTAGTACTTTAAATGCACGGTCTGTTTCATTCATACGGGAAGCACAGAAAAAGCCAGATATCCAGAGAAGTGGCTATACTGTCACCGCAATCTGAATAAACGGAAGATATAACGTTTTGAATGATGACGCGAAGACGATAAACCCTTGACTATCGTTAGCCTATGGAACATATTTCCTGCCTCCATTCTTTGACGATAATCAGATCAGATCCTAAAAGGAAGCGTTTGACCGGTGTTGTGGAGTAAAAAGGTTGAAATGATCTCTTTTGTTGGACAGCGGGTTTCAAAATGTAATCGCAAGGTGAGTCTGGGCTCATAAGAGCCATTTTCTGTATTGACTAAAACATGTAGGCTTTGGTGTATGACATCGGTTCCTTACGTTTTCAAAAGGTTCTCGAGTTACTTTGGATCAAAGCAATACAGAAATATACAGAAGGACTTATTTGGGGAAAAAATGGCACGTATGGTCACCCTTAATCGAATCACGCTTATCTTAGCTAGCTATGCTATCTGTGAAAACATGCAGACTAACTAATATTCGTTGGGTTTTGTCGTTCTGATTCAGTTCGGTACATAGCGGTCACTTACGGTGCCCGACCCTATCGTGAATAAATATTGACTGAATCCACTGTTTTCTACTCGGCTGGTCACAATGGCAGAAAGATGGCTGCGTCATGTTATTTTTACACAGAGATTGGTAGGTCATTGTGATGCTGCCATCTTTCTCAAGTCAGTTTTACCCCCTTAGTATTTACCTTTTGACCCCCGCCTCTCAGTTAATATTCATCCACGAAATGTAATATTGTCTATCATCATTATACGTCTTTATCTGTCTTCAGAGAAAATATCTTCGAAATCTTCGAAAAAATAAATCAAAAAATTTGAACCGGGGGAAATTTAAAAAATTTTGACATGGAATGAACATTCAAGACATTATTAAGGTGTTTTTTTTTTTTTTTTTTTTTTAAATGGTAAACTTCTATTTCAGTTCGTTTATATGGAATATGTGCTGACTTTTTTCTTAATGGAAGAATAATAATCACGTCGCTCATGCTCTCTCCTCTGTCTCTCTCTCTGTCTGTCTCTCTCTCTCTGTCTCTGTCTCTCTGTCTCTCTCTCTCTCTCTGTCTCTCTGTCTCTCTGTCTCTCTCTCTCTCTGTCTCTGTCTCTGTCTCTCTCTCTGTCTCTGTCTCTCTCTCTCTCTCTCTCTCTCTCTCTCTCTCTCTCTCTCTCTGTCTCTCTCTCTCTCTCTCTCTCTCTCTCTGTCTCTCTCTGTCTCTCTGTCTCTCTCTCTGTCTCTGTCTCTCTCTCTCTCTCTCTCTCTCTCTCTCTCTCTCTCTCTCTCTCTCTCTCTCTCTCTCTCTCTCTCTCTCTCTCTCTCTCTCTGTCTCTCTCTCTCTCTCTCTCTCTCTCTGTCTCTCTCTCTCTCTCTGTCTCTCTCTCTCTCTCTCTCTCTCTCTCTCTCTCTCTCTCTCTCTCTCTCTCTCTCTCTGTCTCTCTCTCTGTCTCTCTCTCTCTCTCTCTCTCTGTCTCTCTCTCTCTCTCTCTCTCTCTCTCTCTCTCTCTCTCTCTCTCTCTCTCTCTCTCTCTCTCTCTCTCTCTCTCTCTCTCTCTCTCTCTCTCTCTCTCTCTCTCTCTCTCTCTCTCTCTCTCTCTGTCTCTCTCTCTCTCTCTCTCTCTCTCTCTCTCTCTCTCTCTCTCTCTCTCTCTCTCTCTCTCTCTCTCTCTCTCTCTCTCTCTCTCTCTCTCTCTCTCTCTCTCTCTGTCTCTCTCTCTCTGTCTCTCTGTCTCTCTCTCTCTCTCTCTCTCTCTCTCTCTCTCTCTGTCTCTCTCTGTCTCTGTCTCTCTCTCTCTCTCTCTCTCTCTCTCTCTCTCTCTCTCTCTGTCTCTCTCTCTCTCTCTCTCTCTCTCTGTCTCTCTGTCTCTCTCTCTCTCTCTCTCTCTCTCTCTCTCTGTCTCTCTCTCTGTCTCTCTCTCTGTCTCTCTCTCTCTCTCTGTCTCTCTCTCTGTCTCTTTCTCTTTCTCTCGTTTTTCCTCTAGTAACTTCATCCCGCAGCCCATCGGGAAGTGCAGGCGTGTTTTTCAGGCTCTGTTGCCGTACGCAGTAGAAGAGCTCTGCAACGTGGCCGAGTCCCTGATCGTGCCGGTGCGGATGGGCATCGCTCGCCCCACAGCGCCCTTCACCCTGGCCAGTACCAGCATCGACGCCGTTCAGGGCAGCGAGGAGCTCTTCTCTGTGGAGCCCCTGCCGCCGCGACCCTCCCCGGATCAGTCCAGCAGGTGAGCGACGCTTCGTTCGACCCAAAACTCGCCTCTAGGTTTCCTGCGACTTTCTGAATCCAAGCCTACCATGTAGATTATTCGGTTTCGTCTGGTGCAGTCGCAAAGTTTGATTTCAAAGCTTTTTCTAATATACAGAAATTGAGTGTCAAAAGATTAAAATACTAAACTAAAATATTATTAAAATTATTGCGTTTGCACAATTGCAGAAATTTCAAAAGCAGAATTTTTTTTATTTTTTTTTTAACCAGTGATTTTTATTTTTATTTCTTGTTCTTGATTAGATAACTTTTAAAGAAAGTTCTTCATCCCTGTATCTTCATTAAATTGCATTATTATATAAATATATTTATATATTACAAAGAAAATATCGTTTTGCGTAACTAGAAAAATGTAAAGTAATTTATACATTTATTTACATGAGGTTTCAGAAATCACAAGTGTAGGTCTTTCTTCACTTTCAGGGGGTGAATTGAAATAAATGTTTATTATTTATGCTAATTCATGCTAAAAATCATCATATTGCCACCATATAAGTTTGTGAGGACACAGGCTTCAGAACCAGTGTTGTCATGTAGTGCTCTCATCGATCTTTAAGTTATTAACTTTGGTGTTGTCTGCTGTCTTGTGCTTCTCAGCTCCAGTCAGTCGGCCTCTTCTTACATTATCAGGAACCCTCAGCCCCGCCGCAGCAGCCAGTCCCAGACGGCCCGCGGCCGCGACGAGGAGCAGGATGATATTGTTTCTGCAGACGTAGAAGAGGTGCGACGCAATATCGTTCCATTACTTGCTTTAAAGTTGAGTGCTTTGCCCGATGCTCTTTTTCTAATGCTCCCTGGATGTTCGCCTGTTCAGGTGGAGGTTGTGGAGGGCGTTGCAGGCGAGGAGGATCACCATGACGACCAGGAGGAGCAGGGCGAGGAGAACGCGGAGGCCGAAGGGCAGCACGATGAACACGACGAAGATGGTAAACATGCATCGTTACGCTTAACGGGACACAGAAATAAGTTGCATCTCATGAGGTTATATACATTCTTAGAAGACGGGCCAGTATGGCTGAGTGATGAGAAATATGTATCCTGAAAAATTAAAGGTCTTAAATTTGTCATAATTTACTCAGCCCCAAGTGTTTTCATTTTTAGGGGACTAGCCCTTTGAGAACGAACCACCAAAATAAAAGTTAGAGAAATTGTGATTTGATAATATGACCTTTTTACAAGTTAAACATAGCCTTCATCACTTCAAAAATAAGAAGGAATATGCAGCCAGGATGTTTTTGTCCTTGATTAAATTTGTGATGTACAAGTTCTGTTGTACGGCAGCTTATTTCTCCGAAAATATATAAAATTGTTTATTTTAATTTGAATGCATTTTAAAAGAGCAATTAATTTGTTGCATTTTTATTAAATGCATTTAATTTGAACATAAATACATTTAAATAAATAAATTTGTGCTAAATAGTAAAACACGCAATCCAGAATGTTGTTTGTGGGGAAACAAATGTTACGTTGGGCACCTAAATTAAAAAGGAAGTGTACTCCTGTGGAGTTATGTTTACATATTTTTGCCCATATTGTCCAGCCCTACATGCCAGCGCACTTCCTGCTGCACTATTCAGACTTTTAATATCACAAGACACAAAAGAAAAATGTGTTATGAACACGTGTTTGACTAGAAGCCTACAATTTCTTCTATAAATGAGACTGAGGTCACAAATAATTGCTAATCATTTTTCTTACAGGGAGCGACATGGAGCTGGATTTATTGGCTGCCGCTGAGACCGAGAGCGACAGCGAGAGTAACCATAGCAACCAAGACAATGCCAGCGGCCGCAGGAGCGTTGTGACCGCCGCCACCGCTGGATCTGAAGCAGGTGCTTCACTTTAGCAAAATTGCAGCAATTATTGTAATCGTGGTGCTCTCTTATTTTGTTTTGCTCTCCACGTAACCTGCTGAGCGTACAGGAAGCTATAATGGCTTCAGATAAGAACTATAAACTCATTTTGTTTTGAATATGTCCACACGGCACTTGTAGAATTGTATTCAGTGGGTCAGTCATTTTCGTTTTCTGTCAAATCGGGTGCCTTTCATTTCTGCAAATAGTAGATAAACAGACCACCTAGTCTATACTAGTCTTGACAAAAGCACAAAAGCAGTCATAAGTAACGGGTATATTCACAGCCAATAGTCAGCTATACATTGTATGGGGTCAGAATTACTAATATAATAATAATAATAATAATAATAATAATAATAATAATAATAATAATATTATTATTATTATTATTATTATTATTATTATTATTTTTTTAAACCATTAGGTTAAGATCATGTTTCATTAAGATATTTTGTATTCTGTAAATATTTTAAAACATAATTTTTGAATAGTAATATGCATTGCTTAGATCTCTCTCTCTCTCTCTCTCTCTCTCTCTCTCTCTCTCTCTCTCTCTCTCTCTCTCTCTCTCTCTCTCTCTCTCTCTCTCTCTCTCTCTCTCTCTCTCTCTATATATATATCTCTCTCTCTCTCTCTCTCTCTCTCTCTATATATATATATATATATATATATATATATATATATATATATATATATATATATATATATATATATATATATATATATATTTTTTTTTTTTTTTTTTTTTTTTTCACCCTCAGATTCTACATTTTCAGACAGTTTTATCTTGGCTAAATATTGTCCTATTCTAGTAAATCATACATCAATGGAAAGCCCGTTAGTAATTCATAAAATGTATCCTTATTATGGCTGGTTTTGCAGTACAAGGTCAGAAATCTGGATTGATTTTACTTTTTGATTCATTCTTAAAATTTGACTTCTTTTTTTTTTTTTTAATTAACATTTAATTAAAGGTAAATGTAAAGATAAGTTATCCAAAAAGCCATTTTGTTGGCCAATTTTTTGCCTGATGCTGTAGGAAGAAAAAAAAAAAATCATTTTAACAATGAAGAACAAAGAGGGACAAAAATCTCCCACTCGCAGTAGGGCAAACAAACTGGTATCCCCTCCCAAAACTCACACCATTGGTTAAGCACACGTTACTCAAACTGTGTCGATTCGTTTTGATGCCACTTTAAAACAAAGTGTTTGATATTTGTGATGCCGACTGTTTCATAACCTTCCCCTCTATTTTCCCCTCTGTAGGTGCCAGCAGCGTTCCTGCTTTCTTCTCCGAGGACGACTCCCAGTCGAACGACTCCAGTGACTCGGACAGCAGCAGCAGTCAGAGTGACGACGTGGATCAGGAGACGTTTTTGTTGGACGAGCCTTTAGAGAGAACCACAGGCTCGGCGCACGCTAACAGTGCCGCCCAGGCGCCGCGGTCCATGCAGTGGGCTGTTCGCACGACACCCAGCCAGCGCTCGGCCGGCGGCGCCCCGTCCAGCTCCTCCACTCCCGCTGGTCAGTATCTCCTGAGAAAGTGTATCGCTATGAGCTGGGTTTTCGTCCAAAGATGAGAATAAAGCGTCCATCCCTCGAGTGAAAGAACATGTATGATATACTGGCAACTACTTATCTCTAAGAAACCTGTGCAAAGCCACTGAATATAATCATTTTCATATATAACAAGCCATAATGCCATAAATGCATCGGATCCCTGGTGTTTCTGAAGGCATTTTAGAATGATAACAGCATAGATGAAAAAGTTTTTCTACCTTCACCCCAAGGTAGCTGTTAAAAGTGGGATGCTTTTGAGTCAGTGAGAAAACATAGTGGATGTAATGACGGTAAATTGTTAAATTTGATCGAATTTTTTTTTTTTTTTTTTTAGTTAGGCTACTCCACAACAATGCCTTCCTGAAGCACTCTAAATAGTCCTAATATTATAGCAAAACACAATTTATTTGTTATTTATTATATAAATTGTGTATTTTTTTAACACAAAAAATGATGGACTGCAGCTTTAAATAAATATGCATCAATTCGTGTTACGTGAATATTGCCATCTTCGAAACTCAACGCACGATAATTAACAGCATGTTTCAGTCGATAAACCGATCTTGCATTCGTCATCGATGGCGCTAATTGTGACGTGTTCTCCAGCGAGCTCCACGGGCCTCATCTACATCGATCCGTCAAACCTGCGCCGCAGCAGCGCCATCAGCACGAGCGCAGCGGCCGCCGCAGCCGCCCTGGAGGCCAGCAACTCCAGCAGCTACCTGACGTCCGCCAGCAGCCTGGCTCGAGCCTACAGCATCGTCATCCGCCAGATCTCAGACCTCATGAGCCTCATCCCCAAATACAACCACCTGGTCTACTCGCAGTACCCTGCCGCCGTCAAGCTCACCTATCAGGACGCCGTCAACCTGCAGGTGAGCGGGACA
This sequence comes from Puntigrus tetrazona, assembly GCF_018831695.1. Classification (NCBI taxonomy): domain Eukaryota; kingdom Metazoa; phylum Chordata; class Actinopteri; order Cypriniformes; family Cyprinidae; genus Puntigrus; species Puntigrus tetrazona. The sequence continues at coordinate 26,837,033 of NC_056714.1, read as the reverse complement.
GAGTTCGTCTGAACACTCGTTTCTGATTGGTTGATTCTGATTGTTTAATGCACAGTTAATGATCGCCGCTCTGTGGCTTTTCCCGTGCTCTGCTGCCGTGCCTACGATGGAAAATGGTTGGTTAACGCCACCTCTGGTTTTGCAGAACTTCGTGGAGGACAAGTTGATCCCCACCTGGAACTGGATGGTGTCCATCATGGATTCCACTGAAGCGCAGCTGCGTTACGGCTCGGCTCTGTCTTCAGCCGGGGATCCCGGTCACCCGAGCCACCCGCTGCACGCTTCGCAGCACGCCGGCCGCCGGGAGCGCATGACGCCGCGAGAGGAGGCCAGTCTCCGCACCCTCGAAGGGCGAAGGTGAGACGCTCGGGCAGTTCAACTCACCCCTCCGTTTCCTCGTTTCTCTGTCACTTCACACGCAGCTGTGTGGCTCGGAAAATAATGCACACTCTTAAGAAAAAATGGCTAAAATGCCCATAAAAGATAAGTCACTTTAAACTAATAAAAAAAAAAAAGAAAGAAGAAATTTATCAGAATATGAAAAAACTTTAGGAGTCAGCTGTCTATGGTAGTCCTCAATGCAATAATAACATGCTCAACAAAATATTAATGATTGCTATTGATAAAATGCAAGAAAATATAGATATTATTATTATTATTGTGTCTGTATCGCACACCTTTGGTATAAATGCAAACATGCATATATTTAAAAAAAATATGGTGTTTTTAATTTATAAGAATAAAAGTGTAATATACACTGTGTGTGTGTGTATATGTATGTATATATATATATATGTATATATATATATATATGTATGTGTGTGTGTGTGTGTATATATATATATATATATATGTGTGTATATATATATGTGTGTGTATATATATATGTGTGTGTGTGTGTGTGTATATATAATGTGTATATAATTTATTTATTTTTTTATTTAATAAATACACATTAACACAAACTTTTTTATTTTAGTTGCGATTAACTGCAATTAATCATTTGACAGCACTAAGTAGAATAAAATCTTGTTCACCACACAGCTTATTAAAGGCTTTTAAACAAAAACCCATTTTAAAAAACAAACAATGACTTCAGGATGATTTGACGGGAAGTGCTCAGAAGCCTAACTAGTTTACACGTTTAGATCATCAAAAACCCGTTATTCCTGCAGCACTCTGCTGTCATAAAATAACTGAACTCTCTGTGTTCAAGGCGCGCCGCGACGCTTTTGACGGCTCGTCAGGGGATGATGTCGGCTCGAGGAGACTTCCTGAACTATGCTCTGTCTCTGATGCGTTCTCATAATGACGAGCATTCGGACGTTCTGCCTGTGCTGGACGTGTGTTCGCTCAAACACGTGGCTTACGTCTTCCAGGCCCTCATCTACTGGATTAAAGCCATGAATCTGCAGACCACGCTCGACACCACTCAGATTGACCGGAAGAGGTGAGCTTTTAGGATTTTAGTAGTTACGTTCAGCGTGGAAAGATTTTTAGCTTTTTTTAATTGATATTTGACAGCTGTATTTTAATATTTCAATTTAATATTTAACTGTTTTAAATTCACTTATTTTAAGAATTTGTTGGTTTTATTTATTTAGTGCTTTTGACGTTTTTAATAAAAATTTTGCTTTGATCTTATTTCAGTTTTAGGAATTTTACTGTACAATAGTTTTAATATTTTAATATTTATTCAATTAATAAAAAATTAATAAAAAAGCTTTAGTTAACAGTAGAAAAAAAGATTGCATATTTAAAATGCAATTTAACTATATAGTTTTAATTTGTTTTTGTTTTTAAACTAGTTCTAAAATAATTAAAATTGTAATGGAAACCCATAATATTATAATAAAAACCGGTTTATCTCTATGAGATTTCTAAATGCTTTTTTTCGTCCTATCTCAGGAATCGTGAGCTGCTGGAGCTCGGCCTGGACAATGAGGACTCTGAGCACGAGAACGACGAGGACACCAATCAGAGTAAGTATTAGTATTTTTCATTTTAGTTGCACGCTGCGTCGCAAGCCGAAGTGAACGGCTCAGGAGGCGTCCAGTCAAACCTCTCCGTTACTCTGGACTCCACAGGCTCCACCCTGCAGGACAAGGACGAGGAGTCGGTCCCTGCTGAGACCGGACAGCACCATCCGTTTTTCCGCCGCTCGGACTCCATGACCTTCCTGGGGTGCATCCCTCCCAACCCGTTCGAAGTGCCCCTCGCCGAAGCCATTCCTCTGGCTGACCAGCCGCATCTCCTGCAGGTCAGAGATGCCCTTTACCTTCGGCCTCGGTGTCCTCCGTTAGATGTAGTTTTTCCAGCCGGTTGATTATCTTTAACACTGCTTTTTTTCCTTTCACCTCTCAGCCTAATGCCAGAAAAGAGGACTTGTTTGGACGACCAAGTCAGGGTCTATATTCATCTTCATACATGGCCAGTAAAGGCCTGACGGATCTGACTGTGGACATGAATTGCTTGCAGGTTGACATGGCTCACGTACTTTTGCTTACGATACTGATATTTGGTTCCTTTTTTTATTTTTTAAAAGTGGTTTAAAGTGTTAAATGTAAGGTTTTTTGACATTTTGTCTGAAATTATCTTAAGTGGCATCTCAAGTTTTTTTTTTTTTTTTTTTTTTTTTGGTCCAACAAATAATCATTTTAAGTTACATTACAAAATGTAATTGTTTACATTTTTAAATAAATATATATATATATGTTTTTTATATAAATATATATATTTTTATAAAATATGCTATATATATATATATAAAAACATGCAATATATAAAAAATAGTTTAAGGTTTACTTTTTGTTTATTTCATTTATTATTTAATTATTACTTTATTCAAAAACATTTTTTTAAAAAAGAATTGATTCCGTTTTCTGGCAAAATATTTCAAGCAACAACAATTACAGTTTTTTTAGATTTAGTCAAATTGAAGAGAAAAAGTAATATTAATATAATTTAAAATTTTATTTTTCGTAAAGCATAAAAAAGGATAATTCTTCATGATATACTCATGTATTTTATGGCTAAATAAAATGTAGTAATAATAATAATAATAATATGTAGTTTTATTTTATACAATTACTTAAATAAATCTTTATATAAGTTCAGTGCTTCTCTGAGCAGTTCTCAACAACAGTGAGCAATAAAGCTATATTTTTACAATATTTTACTACGGGTAATTCTCATCCCAGATTCTACCCACAAAGATGTCGTATTCGGCGAACATGAAGAACGTGATGAGTATGGAGTCTCGGCAGAGGGGTGGCGAGGAGCAGCCGGCAGCGGAGCAGGACATGGATGCGTCCAAACCAGGCCCTTCTCCTCACGATCTGGCGGCCCAGTTAAAGAGCAGCCTGCTCGCAGAGATTGGTTTGACGGAGAGCGACGGCCCGCCGCTTCCCACGTTCATGTAAGTCAGCGCACTCACAGATTCAATAAGACGGCCGCGGACGCCTTCGTTAGTGACACTCCTGGCTCGTTTCCTCCAGCCCACACTGCAGCTTTATGGGGATGGTGATCTCTCACGATATGTTGCTGGGCCGCTGGCGGCTTTCTCTCGAGCTCTTCGGTCGTGTTTTCATGGAGGACGTGGGAGCAGAACCGGGATCTGTAAGTACAGCTCTGCTTTTGCCCTTTCTTTTGAGTGAACGCATTTTCTGCATGTCATTTCCAGTGATAAATAAATGACGAATCGGCCTTGCAAGCTGTTTTCTCTTAAAGTCTGTATTAGGTCCATGCATTTGATCCTAAAGAGACAGCAGCCTATAAACCCCTGCCTCTGTCTGTTAATCTAACAGCTTCATCTGTTTAACTTGCACAACTTAAATTGCAAGCAAACCTAAATAAACAGTTAGTGTTTGTTTTTGATTTATTACTGACTTATTATTATTGACTGACTGTTATATTGTTTCTCCCTGGTAATGAAATCACCTAAAGTAAGCTTATTAATAAATATTTATTTATTTATTTATTTATTTATTTTCCGGTTTGAAAAATTCTGATCCTAGGGCTTTATTTTATTATTATATGTATGTATGTATGTATGTATGTATGTATGTATGTATGTATTATTATTATTATTATTATTATTATTATTATATTGTTATTATTATTATATATATGCAATTATTATTATTATTATTATTATTATTATTATTATATATTATTTATTATTATATATTATTATTATTATAATGATATATTTATTATTTTATAGTTATTATTATTATTATTATTATATATATATGTATTATTATTTATTTATTATTATTATAATATTATTATTATTATTATTATTATTATTAAATTGTGAAACATGTGATTTTGTGTAAACTTGTCTTATACTTGTTCAGTAATAACAGAATGAAAAAATAAATAAAAATGAAGTGACTGAACTAAACTATTTGTCCTATAAATGTTCCATAAAAACAATGAACTGCAGATTTCACTCTGTCACAGAGGATGACCACTCTGTCACAGACGAAACCTGTAGTTTAGTGATCTGTCGCAGCAGTAGTGATGATAATCCTCTTTTGAATGCTTCAGATCCTGACTGAACTGGGCGGCTTCGAGGTGAAGGAGTCCAAGTTCCGGCGTGAGATGGAGAAGCTGAGGAACCTGCAGTCCCGGGATCTGGCCCTGGAGGTGGACCGCGACCGAGAGCAGCTCATCCAGCAGACCATGCGGCAGATCAACGCTCACTTCGGCCGCCGCTGCACCACTACACCCATGGCAGTGCACCGCGTCAAAGTCACTTTCAAGGATGAACCCGGAGAGGGCAGCGGAGTGGCCCGCAGCTTTTACACGGCCATCGCTCAGGCCTTCCTCTCCAACGACAAGCTGCCCAATCTGGACTGTGTTCAGAGCGTTAGCAAGGGAATGCAGGCTAGCAGTAGGTGTCCCTTTTTTTGTTTCCTCCTCGCTATTTCTTTTGAGGTTAAATATGCCTTTCACTTTTATTTATTTTTTGCTAGGATAATTTTTTTGTTCTCATGAAGCTTATGTTTATTCGCAGATCTTATGCAGCGGCTGAGGAACCGAGACCGTGAGCGGGAGAGGAGGAGCGGAGGATTGAGAGCTGCTTCTAGACGAGACCGTGACAGGTGCCTTTACTCAGCTCTCTATCTATCCATCATCTCATATCATATATACAATTTCTGGAGCACACATACTCAATATTTTTGGATTAATAAGTTTTTTTTTTGTTTGTTTTTGTTTAACCATTAAACCATTTAAAATAAAATCATATATTTTCAGACTGTTTAGGAAAGTGTTTTAAAATTTTATGGAGATAAAATGACATTAATGAGAATCTAATTATGTAAATTATATCATTCTTCATGGTATACTCATGTATTTTCTGGCTAAATGTAAGCAATATTAATTTTTTTTTTTTCTTTTGAATAAGTTTTTTTTTTTTTTTTTTTTTTTTTGCTAGAAAACACATTTCTTACATATTTTATGGTTTTTTTGCCCATTAAGTTATTTAATATTTATAAAAAAATTAAAATTAAATATATATTATATATATATATATATATATATATATATATATATATATATATATATATATATATATATATATATATATATATATATATATAAATAAAATTACACAATTTAATGTATTTTATGAACTAAAACTAACAAAAATTACTAATTTATGTTCGTTCTCGGTGCATTAACACACTTCAAGTTAATTTCAGGATTTACTAATCACAAGCTAATTAACTATACGTCTGCATAATTTATTGATATTAGTTCATATTAAGTCCTGTAGTTAACTAATGTACTTTATTGTATAGTGTTATTTTGGGGTGTTCTAGCCCCAAACCTAGCCTTGTTTTTGTCACATCATAGGCTGAAAGCAATTATATTATTATAATTAGTTAATGTGTTGAATTACTTATTTCTTTGTTTTTGCAGGGACTCGAGGAGACAGCTGTCGATCGACACGCGGCCGTTCAGACCTGCATCAGAAGGGAACCCGAGCGATGAACCGGAGCCGCTGCCAGCTCACAGACAAGCGCTCGGAGAGAGACTGTACCCGCGGGTGCATGCCATGCAGCCGGTACGGACGTCAGCGCTCATCACACGCGCCTTTAGCAAGCTGATTCGGTGTGTAACCTGTGCCTTTCTCTGCAGGCTTTTGCCAGTAAAATCACGGGGATGCTGCTGGAGCTGTCTCCCGCTCAGCTGCTGCTGCTCCTGGCCAGTGAGGACTCGCTCAGAGCCCGAGTGGAAGAGGCCATGGAGCTCCTCATCACTCACGGAAGGTGAATCGTGGGATATATGAATATATTTGAGCGTCTGATTTAAAAAGAAAGACGTGCATTTAATTCAGAAATTTAAAAAAATCCATTAAGAATTAGTTTAGGTACTTCCTATGTAATTATGAAATTACATGCATGGGTAAAAGACATCAAAAGAAGTTCACAAAAGTGCTTCTAGAAGTCTGTAGAAGTCTACTTTTAAGGTTTCAAATAATTTTTTCGGAGAATAATATATAAGAATTTGTTCAAAAATATGGCGTGACGCTGAATGACGAAATATTAATTCAACCAAATACACATTTAACATTATGTAATTATAGTAGTAAATCATGTCATCATTAAGATAATTATGATTGGCTGCATAGTTCAATGTTATAAAGTTTATTACATTTATTATAAGTACTATAATTACATAAACTGCATTTAATTATGCATAATTTAATTAAGATTTTTTATTATAGTATTTATATACATTTTAATTATCAAACAGCTCAATTATAATTACATGATCATTAAATGCTATTAAACTATGCTATTATTTATTTATATATATATATATATATATACATACTACTGAATTATAAAAAAAAAAAAATATATATATATTGGTATTGGATATATAGATAGATAGATAGAGATATATATATATATATATATATATATATATATATATATATATATATATATATATATATATATATATATATATATATATATATAAACTTAAATTGATTTAATAAAAGATTAAATGCATGCTTGATATTGCTTAGCATTTGATTTTATTGTGACTTTTGTAAAATAAACCCAGTCTCTGTGTTGATGCTGTGGAGGGTTTAACAAGCTTCTCTCTCTTTCACAGGGAAAATGGAGCTGACAGTATACTGGACCTTGGCCTCCTCGACACTCCTGAAAAAGCACAGGTATGTCGAGTCTAAAACACCAAAAACTCTTCGCCGGTGCTTTGCATCGGGTCAGATTCAGTGTAGAGCTCCCTTCTAATTTCAGGGCTTGTTGAACATTGAAGAATCTTTGTGTTCTGAGTTTAATCGTGACGTCCGTATTCCACCAGCAGGAGAACCGGAAGAGGCACGGT
>NC_056714.1:26807159-26824659 GCF_018831695.1 Puntigrus tetrazona | reverse complement strand
CACAAACCCGTCTCTTACAGCTTGTTTCCAAGGCAATAGTTTAACTTGAAGTGCTAAAATACATGTCTATGTAGTCTGTTCACTTTTAATCCAGTTTCAGGCATGATACATAACTATAATTAAAATGACTTAATGACTCCTGATTAAACTGTCTACTAAAATTAAAAACAGAAAACACACAAAAAAGGATGCAGGCAGAGCTTTAAAGCAAGATCTTTATGAACCATAACCACTGAACATAAAGCACTTTTTTTTATTATTACGTAAGTGCTATATTTGTATGTTTTAATAAGAATTCTTACAAAAACTCTGCATTACAGATTAATTATTGTAAGAGATTCGTAACTAAAAAAAGCCATTTTTGTCTTTGAATATCCTGATATCATGCAATGGGTTTTTTTCCGCCTCTGTCATGAAATGCATGCGATCCAGTCGTTCAGATGTTTGTAACTGAAGACGTGTTTTTCCTCGTCCAGGTGAGAACGCAGAGAAGCTGCTGCAGTTCAAGCGCTGGTTCTGGTCCATCGTCGAGAAGATGAGCATGACGGAGCGGCAGGACCTGGTAAAAAAACCTTTTGTTCTCGATGTTAGGACAAAGAATCAGTGCATTATGAATCAGCTTTGACATTTGATTCTGAGATGATCGGGATGCTAGTGATGTGTAGAAAGACATGCGAAGTTAAAACACTTTGTGCTTCTGTGAAGGGTTATTTATTTTAAACGCAGTCTGCTCTTTGTATCAAGCAATGCATAAACTGAAAAAAACAAACAAAAAAGAATTAACGTTTAAAATAATATAAATCGAATGCAAATTGCATTTTCGAGAGCTCTGCGTTTTGTTCATCGAGTTCTTCCGTGGGTTTATTTGTTTTAATCTGCCTATAAAACACCATTTGATCTGTTCGTTTATGTCGTTTACTCGAATTAAACCAATAAACTTGGTCTTGGTTTTAAAGATAGTGGTGGTAAAAGATTGACAGCTCATTGTTTCAGGGATGCAACGAAATTAAATGCGCTTTTACATTAATGGCATTAAATACAAACGTCTTTAAAAATGTCTCTCAACTTCAATGATACTAAACACACTGTTTACTGTCATATCTCTTGACTTTTTCTATTAATATCAGTAACGCGTTACAATAAGGTTCATTAGTGAACATGAACGGATTAAATGCTGATTTATTAATGCTTTATTAAAATCAAGAGTTCATGCACGCTTAACATCAAGTAAACGATAGTATATGAATTAAATATATTTTTAGGCTCAAAAAAAGTTTTTTGGCTGATAACTAATACGAAACATTTATATCGTTACCTCGTTATTTATTTTTGATAAAAAAAATAAAACATGCATGCATTTTTCCGTTGCACATAGTCAAGTGCGTCGATTTGGTTGATTTATACATATAAAATTTGTTTTGTATAATTTACATAAATGTATATAATTTATATAAAATGTATCATTTTTATATAATGTATATAAAATGTATCATTTATATATATATATATATATATATATATATATATATATATATATATATATATATATATATATATATATATATATATATATATATATATATATAAAATATATAAAAAACTCTGTCTTGCTCAGTGTGTGCTTCCGTCGGGTTTATTTGTTTTAATAAATAACGAGGTAACGATATAAACGGTTGCACATCGAGTCAAGTGCGTTGCGCTCTCTAAAGCTAACCGTCTGGCGTGTGCCGCCCCTCAGGTGTACTTCTGGACGTCCAGCCCGTCTCTGCCGGCCAGCGAGGAAGGATTCCAGCCCATGCCCTCCATCACCATCCGGCCGCCGGACGACCAGCACCTGCCCACCGCCAACACCTGCATCTCCCGCCTCTACGTGCCACTTTACTCCTCCAAACAGATCCTCAAACAGAAACTCTTACTAGCCATCAAGACCAAGAACTTCGGTTTCGTGTAGTCGAGCGAAACCCGTTTAATCGTCGTGTAATATTACTAGTTCCATTTTTGTAGATTTATTTTTTGTCTATACAATTTTATGAAATTCGGGAAAAAAAAAAAAAAAAAAAAAAAAAAAGCGTCTCGTCCTGGCGGCCTTTTGGTTTTTTTTTTTTGTTGGTTTTTTTTCCCTTTCGCCCGCGTTGCAAACGTCGGACGGCTTTGTTCTTATTTTCTCTTCATTTTTTTATTTCCGTTATCCGAGTATGACGCAACATTCCTGCATTGGCTCTCGTAAAGTTGAAGCCTGCAGCTCCATCGGCTTGAACCGTAACTTCCCGTGACTTTGGCCTGACGGTAAACTGTCCGCCGAACCCAGCCAAAGACCACAGCAGGAGTATTTAAAGAAAAAGAAAGCTTACACTGTGATTTATGATTTTTTTTTTTTTTTTTTCTTCCTGCCCTAAACATAAATATTACTATCACTGAGAGTTCACTGCTGCCTTTGTGGAAAGTCATTTTTTCTTGTATAGAGGGAGTAGGGAATTTCAAAAATAAACTTGGATGCAAACTAGTCCTGTGCTGCTTCTTTAATTAACACTTCACCAAAAATTAATACATTTAATGCATAACGTTTTTTTTTTTTACAGCATTTTTAACAGAAAATGATGTTCTAGTGAATGAAACGTAATATGAACAACCTTATTTTAAATTATTGAAACTGTTTTAATTTTCTCACTTTTCAGCATTGCCATGAATCACAAAAGGCACACTAAAGGATGTTTTGACAAACCTTACACTATTATTATTATTATTATTATTATTATTAACTGTGGATTACTCTCTTCACTAGCGATATATGATGCTTTAAATAGACCATTATATAATAAAACAAATGTTATTTATATATTTCTTGTAAATGCAGAACAAAACTATTACATAAAATTATAAATATTTTTAAAAATTATAATCGAAATAATACTTTGCTGTAAGATTTCAGCGTTAGCTTTTTTAAATGCAGTATTTCAATTAAAATGCAACGGTCACTATTACAATGAACTGATGACAGATCTGATTTGATTTTATAAATACAGTATTAGTAAATGTTGAACTAAAGATCAATAAACAGCATTGATTTTTGTTGTATATCAATGAGCTATATGATACATAAAGAGCCACACAAAACATTCATATTTTTATACATTTCTGTAGTTTTATATATATATAAATTATATACGTTTTATATATATAAAACATTAAAATATTTGTATATAAAATTTATAATTTTTATATAAATTATTCAAATCGAATTGTATAAAACAATTTTTTTAAATTTTTATTTATATTATATTAAACTTATATAAAATAACTTGTATGTTTTGCATATAATTTAATAGAATTTTTATATTGTTTCATATTTATATAAATTAAAACAACAACTGCCAAACATGAGCAAAAAAACACTTTTCATTGAAGATGAAAGCAATTAAAGAAATAAGGCATCACTCAGCCAAATGTTTAAATCATGTTTATTTTACAATGACAAAAATACTACGTCTTTAATATAAACAGATGCTACGATCAAGACTTAACGAATACAAATCGAGTTTCAAATACGTAACAAAAAAAACCTTAACACTGCGCCTTTTTTTTTTTTTTTTTCCCTCCCCTCCGGAGTAAACGGCAACCTTTGAAAGAAAAAGCGTGGGGTGTTCCCCGTCGTTAACGGTGTCTGCATGCATCTTTCTACAATAAAAACGGCTGGCGCTCCGCTCGTCTTTGACTAGAAAAATAAAGCCATCTTTACACCGCGCTTCTCCTCACAACACGCCGTCTTCCGGGAACAAGCAGAAGCCGCTGCGGCGTCACGATGAACCGCGGGACGGGGTCCGGGAGCTTCAGCGGCCTCCGGACTTGCGCCCGGCCCAGGACCTGGATCTGGAGCGCGAGCGGACGGCGAGCGGGAGGCGGAGCGAGCGCGGGCTTCTTCCTCGCGGGGGCCGGCCGAGGCCTGCAGCTCCTCCGCCGGCGGACTGGCCGATCTGGACCGGGAGCGCCGGCTCTTCGTCTTGTATTTGGAGTCGCGGGACGGCGAGCGCGAGGCCGACCGGTGGCGTCTGCGGCCGTGATCACGTGACCTGTGTCTGAACACACGAGAACGCGCCGCTGAGCTTCACGCACGGGTTTTCAGGTCATTTTGGCCGACAGCAATACATATTTCCCTTTGTTTTGAAATCAAATATGATATGCATGCGTGTATTTATGCGTCTCGGAACGTGTGCGTTTACATTTTAGGACTTGATCGGCCAGTTCTGATCATGTGCAGAGAATAGAAACCTTTAGAAAGAAAAGCGTAGCCTCTGGAGGGAATAAAGTGGTTTTTACCGGTCGTTCTCGTGACTTCTGCTCCTCCGGTGTCTGCCGTGAGACCGAGAGCTGTCCAAACACAAAACACACATCAGAAGCACGGTTTAAAAAGACAAGTTTCTAATTTAACATCAATTTTATTTCTAATTTAATAATCTTTTTAAAAATATTGATTTTTTTTGTACTTGTGTATAATAACATAACATTTGTTTATGGATACGTTAAACGTGCAAAGTAAAAAAATCATATATATATATATATAATACATTTTAGTTTTAGTATTTTAGTTTGTGAAGAAACTAAAAAGGGCTCCAAATAAAAAAGTTGAAAAAAAGTTGAAAAATTATTAAAGAAACAATACAATAACTGATTATATAAAATAAAAATATATATATATATATATATATATATATATATATATATATATATATATAAAAAATATATATATATATATATAAAAAATTATTTTTAACTTTTTATTTAAAAAAAAAAAAAATATATATATATATATATAAAAAAAATAAATAAAATATATCTATATATATATATATATATATATATATTATTATTTTATATATAATTATTATTTTTTTTTTTTAGTTTGTGAAGTTGCAAAAAAAGCTCAAAATTAGGTAAAAAAATATTTTGGGAAAAAAAATTAAAGCAATTGTTAAAGGTTTATGGAGAAAATGCAAATGGTCAGCAAAATAAGAATTAGAAAGAAATTAAAAGGAAATGACTAATTATTTGATCTATTATAATAAATTTGTGCACTAAAAATAATAATTTTGAAATGAGTTCTCTTTGTTTTTAAATATTGTTACCATGCGAGCGTAACATGATTTAACAGGATCTCACAGAAAAGTGCTAGGACACAGATTTTCAGGGTTAGTTCTCACTCTCTGGGGCTTCCTGATCTCCGCGCTCGGCGCTCGTACGAAGGACTGCGGGATCTGCTTCTGCCGTAACTCCGGCTGCGGGAGCGTCTGCGGCGGCCGTCACGCTCGTAATCATCGTAGCGGGAGTCGCTGCGGGGAGAGCGCTTCTCTTTGGATTTCATCTGACCGGGAGCTGCTCGAGACAACAGGAACGACAAAAGGACAAACGCATGCAATGGTGTAATATTTCATTCAAAAATTTATAATAATAAAAATGTAAAAATAAATAATATGAATAAAAATACATATGAATAAAAAATATTAATAAAAATAAATTTATAAAAAAATATTAAAATAAATTCATAAAAAATATATTAAAAATAAATAATATTAAAATATATATAATTAAAATAATAAATTTATAAAAAAAATATTAATTAAAAAAATAAATTAATAAATATATATATATATATATATTAATTAAAAAAAATGTATAAATAAAAAAATTAAAATAAATAATAAAAATACATTTATAAATGGAAAAATATTATTATTTTATTATAATATATATATATATATATATATATATATATATATATATATATATATACACACACACACTAGAGTTCACATTTTTGCCTTTCAAAAACTTTACATTAATTTTTGCCATGCAGAAAAACTAGTGCCATACTCTTCCTGTCTCCTTGAGCGAACTGAATCTCGATCTGCCGCCCACAGATCCACTTCCTGTCCAGGTTATGCAGCGCATCCTCCGCGTCTCGAACGTCCTCGAACATGCTGACGCGGTTAAGGCTTTGCATTTTTACCAGTCTGACACACACCGGTGAACATTCATACTCACCATCTCAATACTCAACACATTACAGATCAGAAAAACACAATCATCATCTGAATTAGTTGATAAACGGCAACAGGGGAAGGTGTTTGATGAAATTACTCTCAAGTTATGAAAGAAATTCACAATTTCCTAAGTGTGTGTTTACGGGCGTTTCTTTCACTTCAGGCACTTCAGACACAAAAAAAAAAAATCTAACAATATTTTAATAGTGCCTTTCCCAATCCAACAATGTAAACATATTTATGTTTTATAGACATCTAAAAACGCTTAGTAAAATAAAAAGATTTTAGAAAATATATTTAAAAATAATGCAGAAAAAACACTGCACGCACTAAAATAAAAAATAATATTAAAATGAACTAAAAATGTCTTAAATGAAACATTAAGACACTACCTAGAAATAAATAAAAGCCAAAATTGACAATAATAAATAAATAAATACAAATGGCAAAAACACAAATTACAAAAAATCTGAAAATATAAAAAATCTTAAACTAAAATAAAATATTATTAAAAGCACATTTACATAAAAATGAATGCTAATTACTAAAATAAATAAAAATGACTAAATTACCAAAAAAAAAAAAATAAAATCATAAACACTAAAACTACTAACTAGATATATATATAAAAGCTGAAACTAGAAAAAAATAAAAAAAAATAATAATAATAAAATAAATATTTAAAAATAAGAGTGTGTACACAAAAAAATATTTTAAATAATATATATAAATTGAACATTTTCCTTAATTTATACATGTGTATGTGTGTATTTATACAAATGCAGTAAGTAAAAACAAACTTGGCAATCAATCATATCAATGATATATATATATATATATATATATATATATATATATATATAAAAAAAAAAAACCAATTAGGGCTGCAAAATGATAAACATTTTAAACAGAATAAAAATGACTAAATTACTAAAAAATAAAAGCTTAATTATTGAATAATTTCTAAAATATTAATAAACACTAAAATGACTAACTGCACATGAATAAAAAAAATAATAATAAAAAAATAAAAATTAAATAAAAATGAAGCAAAACTAAATATTAATACGCTCAGCCACCAAGCTTAAAAGAGCTCAGAAAGTTCCCGAAGTTAAAGAAAAGCCCATAAACGCTGAAGTGGACAGGAGCCAATCAAAGGGAAAGAAAGGATGGATTGTAAAACTGCCTTTGATTACGTACAGAAATCATGTGCTCTGTAATGGTAGGATACAGCATTAAAACGGGTTACCTTTAACATGCTTGACCTTTGACCTTCAGCTTGACCTTTATTGTCTTTAACCGCCTCCGAGAAGGACTTGGGGATGTCTGTGCCCAATAAGCTTTAGTCTTTTCCTCTTTCTTTGGTCAGAACGAGGCCTTGACTCCAATTTTTGGTCCCCTTTGAATCTTCAAGCTTTAACTCTCTCTTTATTGTCTTTGTCTTGAATCTAACTCTACACCGGCCCTTTTAAATATTCTTTGTAGGGAAGGTCTCCAGAACTGTATGTCTTTACATTTTCTGAGACAACAACAGAGGAAATATCGGTTAGGAGACAAACATCGGACACGTCCACGGCCAACCAAGCTTTAAAGAGACTTCATACCCCCACCCCACCCCCCAAAAAAAACCCAGAATGCAATGGGAGCGAACGGGGACCGGAGCCCAAGAGCTGGGAAAACGACTAACTCCATATTCCAAGAAATGCATGGGAAGAAAGCCATTAAGTCACTCCAGTCCCCATTCACTTCCATTGCACAAAAAAACACCTTAATCTCTCTTTTTGGCTTTTATCAGCTTTTAAAGAGCTTCTCTTTTACACATTTGCCTACAAAGGATATTGTACGTATGCAAATCCTCTTGGTCGCCGTGAATAGAAGTCAACAGGAATGTAGACATCTACTATAGGTCCGTAACGACCAAACTCACGACGCAAATCCTCTGGCCTAAAGTACCATGAAATCACAGGACATTCATTCGTGCTTTGACGTGAAGCTTGTGGAAAACAACAAAACTAAATCACGCTCGCTTCCCAAGCCGTTATTCTCATTCAGCATTAAAATCAAAAAAAGAAACGCCTTTAACGGCGAAATAAAAAAAGAAAAATAAACCCAATGTTTTTAAACGACGCTAAAGATGCGCACAAAATTGCCTGAAGAACGAAAAAGGGAAAACGTAAGAAAACAAAACGTTTAGAGTAAGTAAATGCACGAAGAAATAAATGTATATATCGTATGAGTAACTGGAAACGATTTAAACCAAAGCTGAAATTGAATCAAAAACAAAACCAGAAGGCATGGAAAAAATAATTAAGCGCTCGTGACAGCAGATTAATTAATTACACTAAAAATAAACAGTAAAAATTTAAAATAAAATATCTTAAGTGATAAAGAATAAATAAGTGATAGAAAAATAAACTAGCGATGATATAAAAATAAGATGGCAATAAAATTTTTTAATTATAAATAAAATTTGAAATGTGAAAAAATACGGACCGAAATTTTATTATAAATTAAACCATAATATTTTAAGAACCAAAAGGCATAGAAAGTATTTAAAATATTAAGATTTAAAAGAAGCACTAGTGACAGCAGATTAACACACTAAAAATAAATAATTTAAAAAATTTAAGTGATAAAGAATAAATAAGTGATATAAAAATAAAGTAGCAATGATATAAAATAAAATAGTAATAAAATCTAAAATTATAAAAAAAAAAAAAAATTGAAATGTGAAAAAATAGGGACTGTAAATTTATTATAAATTAAACCATAATATTTAAAAAAACAAAAGTCATGGAAAGTATTTAAAATATTAAGATGTAAAAGAAGCACTCGTGACATTAGATTAACAATAATAAACAAAAATAAAAAATAATAATAAAAAATCTTAAGTGATAAAGAATAAATAAGTGATACAAATATAAATAAACTAGCAATCATATAAAATAAAATAGGAATAAAAACTAAAATTATTTTTTAAAAAACACATTTGAAATGTGAAAATATACGGATAATCATTTTATTATAAAGTAAACCATAATATATTAAAAACCAGAAAGTAACCAAAACCAAAATGTATAGAAAGTATTTAAAATATTAAGATTTAAAAGAAGCACTAGTGACAGCAGATTAACACACTAAAAATAAACAAAAATTAAAAATAAAATAAATGAAGTGATAAAAAAATAAATAAGTTATACAAAAATAAATTAGCAATGATATAAAATAGCAAAAAAACAAAAAATTATAAATACAACTAAATTTGAAATGTGACAAAATACGGATCATAAATTTATAAATTGTTTATATTGTATATATAGTATATAGCAGTGGTTCCCAACCTTTTTTAACTCACAGCCCACACAACCAAACACATATGTTTCCATGCCCACTGCAAAAAAATGTAAAAAAATTTAAATGTATGCAGCAAAAATATGTTACATAGCCTAAATCATGTGGGTTGTTTTTAAACCAATCAACGACCTGGAATAGTGAACGATAGTAACAGTTTATTATTATTTTTGTTATTTAATTAATTATGATATTTAATTATTACTACACATTTTTACGTACATTAGCAATATTATTATTTCTATTGATAATAACTGGCGGCCCCCTGCAATACCGTTGCGGCTCACTGGGGGCTGCGGCCCACAGGTTGAAAACCACTGGTATATAGTATATATGTGTGTGTATATATATATATAGTATATAGTATATGTGTGTGTGTGTGTGTATATATATATATATATATATATATATATATATATATATATATATATATATATATATAATATTTTAAGAACCAAAAGGCATAGAAAGTATTTAAAATATTACGATTTAAAAAAGCACTCGTGACATTAGATTAACACAAAAATAAACAAATAAACTAACAAAAACATCTTAAGTGATAAAGAATAAATGATTTAAAAAAATTAATTAGCATCGATATAAAATAAAACAAATAATCACTAAAAGAAAGCTAAATTCGAAACTTGAAAATATACGGACCATAATTTTATTATAAATTAAACCATAATATTGTAAACACACAAAAGGGGTTAATAAATTATAATAATTCCTGATCTATTTTTTAATTACTAGGATATAAATATTTTCAAATGTTATTTATACAACTACAACGTGTGATTTTTTTTCTCGTATGGAGAAAAAAAAAAGGAAATCAGTTCAGTTTAGTCTAACATGATTATTTTTGGTAATATTTGCGATGCTGTAAAGGGCTGCGTGCTGGATCTTAGAGATGTTTGGTGAAACGCACACAAGCACAGACGCTAGAATCGCAAAAAACAACCAAACTAACGTTTGCATGCACGGAAATCTTCAGCGGTTTCTACAAGAATCGATCGTTTTGAAGCGTTTCAGCTGAAAGCTGAGGTAAACAGTAATCTGTGAAGATGTGTGGACTTTGAAATCCGAGTCTGGGCTGTCTCTCATCACGTATGCAGTGTCCCTCATTACTATGCATGCATCTAACGCCAGCCAAAATAGGAAGAAGCCCGACTCAGCTGCTAATATTAGCCCGAAACGGCCCACAAAGGAGATAAACATATCAATTATGAGTTTATTCATCATTCAGTCGATCTTTACTCTGGTAGCTAGCAGGACAAAACCCGCACGCTAGCATTTAGCCTCAGCGCGCCGAAGCATGACGTACATGACGCGCGCGACGGATTTCTGGCAGTTGGTGAGATCTGATTAGCCGCACTAGCTAGCGCCCACTAAGCGCACTGACCTGCTGTCATCGGAGATGTTTCTGATGAACAGAGACGTGTTCGGAGGTCGCATGTATCTCGCCATGATTACTGAAAAAAGCCGCGACCTTTGGCTCCTCGAACGCACGCAGAGACACGCAGCGCGCGCAGGCCGCAGTCCTGATCAACGTGGGCACGTAGGCAGCGCGCGCGCGCGGGTCACGCACAGCCGTGCGCGTGCGCGCCTTGACGTCACCGCCGAGCCCAGACAAAGATTTTCGGTTTGCATAATTGTTTTTACTTTGCTCTTTTATATACGCCTATGTTTATTGCAGTATATAAACATAACATTTTATTTTATTTTTTTATTTTAAAGTGTGTGTGTTCGCGCCCCTCCTTTTTTTTTTTTTTTTTTTTTTTTAATAAAGTCGATGGAAATATTGTGTGTGCTCTTTTATGGTCTCTAAATATAATATTATTTTATATATATATATATATATATATATATATATATATATATATATATATATATATATATATATATATATATATATATATATATATATATATATACGGAAATAAGGCTTTAAAGTTCTGAATGCAGAAGTTCAATAACGTCTAAAAACACTATTGAGTCTGAAAATAAAAAGGTGTAGAATGGGTTATTCACAATTATTATATATATATTCACAGACTATTCAGAATTTTATTTGCATGGAATATTGCAAATTTCTTTTAGAAAATCTCTAAAAATATTATATCATATTATAAATATGGTCTCACTCACACACACACACACACACACACACATATATATATATATATATATATATATATATATATATATATATATATATATATATATATATATATATATATATATATATATTAATATAGTGCTGTCAAACGATCCAAAATAATCACATCCAAAAATGTTTTTCTTTACATATTTCTTTATACTGTTTGTTTATTATGTATATATTAAAACAAACCCATACAGTATACATGTAAATGCTTTTCTATATTCATTTTATTACATTTGATATTATATATAAATATGTTTAATATATAAACACAACATATTTTAAATTAAATACACATGCATGAGTTTGCATTTATATATACATAATAAATACACACGGTATGCACAAATATGTCATGTAAAGAAAACTTTTATTTTGGTTGTTGTGATGTTGTGTGTGCTCTTTTTAAAATCTATATTTTAGATTTTATAGGCGATTTTAGACGTTAAGGTTTTGAATGCAGACGTTTAATAACATCTAAAAACACCATTGAGTGTCAAAATAAAAAATGAATGGCATCTGTTTTTATTTATATTTTTGATTGTATTTACTCATTAATATGTTTCTGTTTATCTCAATGAATATCTTTTAAAAGCATGCATAGCCTATATGAGCCATTATGAGTGATGCATCATTAAAATGTCTTCACATTTTTTATTTTAATATTTAAAAAAAAAAAAATTCCTGAAAGGTTGGACTAATTTCTCATGACAAAAATATTGTACTTGTCACACTGGAGCAGGCTGTGTGTGTTTTATATGACAGTTTCATACACTTTATTAATTACAGTAGATGCTGACCTGATGGTTTGGTGTTTTTGTATGTTACGGTTTACCCTGCTGTTCATATTTCAGCAGGTTTTATGGCAATGCTTATGTATTGCTTGTATCAAATCATAACAAACACACACTGGTATGATAAATCAGAGCTTTATTTAAATCTTCACATCTTCTTGCTCCTCCTGACCATGCTGGTTCCTGCTACTGTCAGCGTCTGGAAAAAGAAAAAGTCACATGTTCATATTTGCTCTGAGAGGGTTCCCGCCGGTTCTGAGCTCTGAGGAACACAAACCTCCACCATCTCTCCTCCCTTGATCTCCTGGATGTGAGAGAATCGATCCGTCTGACAGACCAGCTTCCCTCCCTCCAGCCTGACAATGCACTGAAACACAACCATAGAAAATATTTTGCATTTGTTGTCATTTAATCACAATTATTTATATATTCATATAACATTCAGAATTTTATTTGCATGGAATATTGCTTTTATATATATATATATATATATATATATATATATATATATATATATATATATATATATATATATATATATATTTATAAGTATTTACATGTAAATACATTTCTATATTTATTTTATTATTTTGATTTATATTAAATATATGTTTTATAATATATAAATATATGTTTAATATATAAACACATATATATACATATAATAATATAATATATTAAATATATATATATATACATATATATATATATATATATATATATATATATATATATATATGTATAATATATATATATATATATATATATATATATATACATATATATATACATATATATATATATATACATATATATATATATATATATATATATATATATATATATATATATATATATATATATATATATATTTCAAATATTCCATGTGAATATAAAATTCTGAATAAATAATTATAATGAATATAATGAATAAATAACTATAATAAATGTATACATACACACACATATATATATATAATATATATAATATATGATATATATATATATATATAATATAATATATACACACACACATATACCTATACATGTATAAAACATCTTCTACCTTGAGCTTCTTGCCGTCCATGGTGGTGATTTCAGCTTCCTTGCCGATGGTGAAGGAGTTTGTGACGGTTTTTCCAGGGGTTTTGGATGTGATGGTGAAGTCGTTGCCGTTTTGTTGGATTTCAGTCACCGGTTTAACATCCTTGGCCATTTTAATGACTTCTTCTGGCAGAGCTGAAAGGAACAGAAGCACGAAGACAGCGAGTGAGGGGTCTAAGGTCACGCCTGCGAATTCAAACCAAAAAATGCAACGCTTTGGGAAATGCAACCGCCACGGTTTGACGGGAACTCACAGATGGCTCTCAGGAAGTCCTCGTAGTTCTCCTGCACGTAAACCTGCCACGTCCCGCTGAAGGCCATGTCCGCTGCTGGTCTGAGCGCCGGAGAGAGCTCACCGCTCGTCCCCGACCGGAGCTTATACTCACCACCGGTTTAATCATTCACGCTCTGGCAGGTTTCCACGCTGTTTGAACAACCCAGCGTTCGCTGACATTATCTGTGGGGTCGTGCATCTCTCAATGCGATAAGGGCATCCAGTCCGAGCTTTTGACTCGCATCCATTCATCTAGAGAATCTTAAACGAGATTTAGAAATCTGTGCAGTTTGGCGAAGTCAGAGAGTTCATTTCTTCAGGGATGCATTCAGTTGATTAAAAGCAACATGGCATGCATTTATACACAGAAGACTTCTGTCTCAAATAAACGGCGCTCTTCTGAACTTTCTATAAGATTCTTTTCAAAAATAAAACGAATCACTGCGTTCATGAAATATTGGTCAGCACTAGTGTTTTCAACATTGATTCCAATCAGAAATGAGCAGCAAAGGATTTCTAATGTGCATCTATTAGAATGATTTCTGAAGGATTGTGACAGATAATGATGCTGAACATGATGCTTTGATGCTTCACATAGAAAACAGATAGTTTAAAAAAAAACGGCACTGATTTAATGAGCGATTCTGTGTTCAAAGTTGCTAAAAAACACTTAACAACTGAATGCATAATCAACCAAACTAAAAAAAAAAAATGCAATAATAATACAAAAAAAAACAAAACAAAACAAAACAAAAAAAAAAAATATATATATATATATATATATATATATATATATATATATATATATATATATATATATATATATATATTTTATTTTTTTTTATTTATTATTAGTTTGGAATATATATATATATATTAGATATATATATATATATATTTTTTTTTTTTTTTACAAATTCTAAATAGTATAAATATAATTTTATATATATATATATATAAATATAAACACATATGTATATTTTGTTTTAATATAAATGTATATAATTACATATGTATATAGTTATATAATTTTATAATTAAATATCTTGTTCTTCCAGCTGATTATTTTTTTTGTAATCTGTGAAGTCAGAGAATACATTTTTTATAACTCCTCAAGGATGCATTAAACTGATCAAAAGTGACCGTATGTGCATTCATAATGTCAAAGCTGCTGAAAGCACAACAATTAACAGCCGAATGCATAATCATAATCAAAATATTTAATGAATTCATAAAATAGACAAATTGTATTATGTTTTTAATCATTGTAATTATATCAAATATTGATAATTATAAAAGTATGTCATAAAAAAAAATGACATGTATGACTATATCATTTTTTTATGTATAATGCATTCATATTTATAATCTGACAATGCTCAAATTGCACACGACCACGCCGGCACAAATAAAGCACGAGACGCACGTCGCACGCAGAGCTTTCTGCATTCTGGGAGAAAAACGAACAAGAAAAGGTTGCCAAATCCTCCGTTTTACAAAAGAAACCTGTGTAAACACATGAGGGGCGAATGACCCCGTGGACTGTGGAGTTTGCTTTCTATGTGTTCGAAAGCATCCCCCTCGGGTTGCATCATGATATTTGGAACGGGCCTCGATCTCTATTATGAAATATCAGCAGATAAAACATGCATCCTTCCATGCACAAGCACAGAAATCGATGGCGAGCCTATTATCATGCAGCCGAAAAGTGCGTTAACGGTGTATTTATGCGCACTCGCGTTCCCTGATGCTCCGATCTGCTTGAAAATGAAAAAAAGAGAGCGGAAATGGTTTCATTTGCACTTTATTTTGCAAGTAGCACACGCTATAAACCAGAGGAAACAAATCAAATCAGCTCGGGCTCCGGGCTCTCAGGACACCGACAGAGAAAACACGCCGTAAATACGCTCGTCCGCAGTTCGCTTCTTCGTCAGACCGGTGAATGGGTGCCGTCAGAACGAGAGTCTAAATCTGGAGAAGACGAACGCTGGAGCAAATCCATTAAAGTGCGAAAGCTTCACGCTGCAAAACATGCCTAAAATCTATTCGTAAATCAGGATAAATTCTATTTTCTATTTCGGATTTTCTAGATGAGCAGAAAAACGTTAGCCTTGTTAGTTTTTGCTTAAAATAATTCAATTTGATCTGTTCGTAATAAGATTATTATGCATACCCCACTGGCAGATTATTTTTTTTAAAACTAGACAATATTTTTTACTCCTTTATTTAAATATTTCTACGTATTTTAACTGAAAACATATATATATATATATTTTTTTATATATATACTTTTTTTTTTTATTTTTTTTTTGCATATTTTGGACAACAACGCATGCAAAGTCACAAAAATCACTTTCATCTTCTCACAGCGCGCATGCATTTGCGCCGATTCGTTTCCGAGCCTGTTTTTAATTATACCCGATTCTGGTCCGAATGAGGAGAGAAATCTGCACAGATCAAGTTCAGACAAAGATGCACTTTTTCACCGGAGGAGGCATTACTGATTGTATTTAAAACATCTTTATTGCTATATTAGTTAGATGTCAGCTGCTGGACTGGATCGTTCTGATGCTTCGATCACGCGTTCTCATTCCGATTGCACCCATTCGCTCTCATTCCGGCGGCACCCATTCGCACCCATTCCGACGGCACCCATTCGCACCCATTCCGACGGCACCCATTCGCACCCATTCCGACGGCACCCATTCGCTCTCATTCCGACGGCACCCATTCGCTCTCATTCCGACGGCACCCATTCGCACCCATTCCGACGGCACCCATTCGCTCTCATTCCGACGGCACCCATTCGCTCTCATTCCGACGGTACCCATTCGCACTCATTCCGACGGCACCCATTCGCGGCACCCATTCGCTCTCATTCGACGCACCCATTCGCTCTCATTCCGACGGCACCCATTCGCACTCATTCCGGCACCCATTCGCACCATTCCGACGGCACCCATTCGCTCTCATTCCGACGGCACCCATTCGCACCCATTCCGACGGCACCCATTCGCTCATTCCGACGGCACCCATTCGCACCCATTCCGACGGCACCCATTCGCACCCATTCCGACGGCACCCATTCGCTCTCATTCCGACGGCACCCATTCGCTCTCATTCCGACGGCACCCATTCGCTCTCATTCCACGGGCACCCATTCGCCTCATTCGGCACTCCATTCCGACGGCACCCATTCGCTCTCATTCCGACGGCACCCATTCGCTCTCATTCGCACCCATTCCGACGGCAGCCATTCGCACCCATTCCGACGGCACCCATTCGCACCCATTCAGATCTGACGGAGCAGCGAACTCGCCTGCATTTCACCGGAAACAGCTTCACATCTGCACGGCGTCCGCTCGAGGGCTTTCGCCGCGCTTATACACGCTGACCGTCACGGGGACCGTCTGCGAGCCGTGCTTGTTGCGCACGAACACGCTGTAGTTGCCCGAGTCCTCCGCGGTCACGTGGTTTATGGTGAGGGTGGACGACCCGCTCTGGTTCGAGACGCTGTACTGGCCGGCGGAGGCCACTTCTCGGTCGTTCTTCAGCCAGAACATCTCCGGCGCGGGGTCGCCGTCGGCAAAACACGTCAGACACAGAGACTGCGGGGAACAAGAAGAGTTCAGAGCTGCTTCCGCGCGAGCCCGACCGGACGGCAGCGACGGACGGACGTACCTTGTTCTCCATTATCGCCACCACATCCGGGAGACCCTTCGTGACCCGCGCTCGATCTGTCCAGAGGAGCGTCACGATGTTAAACCATCACCATGAG
>NC_056714.1:26787159-26802159 GCF_018831695.1 Puntigrus tetrazona | reverse complement strand
AAATAAGATTTGCATCCATCGTAGCTGTTTCATCCATGTTAGCATCATGACCCGACTCACCCGACTTTCTCTTCCAGTTTCGTCTGTTGGCCTCAGATTTGGCCAGAATGTCCTGAAACTCTGACAAACAGAAAAAAGGATTGAATCTGGAGAAATGTGAAATATGAGTCTTGCTGTATATCAGAAAGTCAAAATGCAAATAAAATGTAAAATCAAACTGTAGGCAATAAAATGTAATACAATATCTGCTATGAATAAATAAGAAACTGAAAAAAGACTACACTCATTTTTGTTATTATCATTTATAATTACAATTTCATAAATATTGATTTGTAATAGAATTTAAAATGTAATTTCCCATGCATCTATCTATATTCTTTTTAAAAGTTGCATGCATCACAGAGATGATGCATCATTAAAAGAGTATTAAAAAAGCATTTTTGAATGCTTTGGTCATAAAATCTAATAAAAGTAGTTTCAGATTATGGTCAAATTTCAGCAGAAACTCAACCTCTTAATTCAATATTATTGTAATGTAATGTATTATTATTATTTATATATATATATATATATATATATATATATATATATATATATATATATGTAATATTTTATTATTATAATTAGAATTCATAATAAACTTCATAAACTTAAATTTATATTATATTAAAAATAATGTTTATTTTAAATAATTCTATTTTATTATATTTTTTTACTATTTTCAATATTACGAAAAGAAATCTAGGTCTTCTAAATATTTTATTTTTTTTATAATAGCCCCAAAACTCCTAAAAAGTCAGGAAAAATAAGTAAGGATACAGACTAGAGGTCTATAAAGTAAAAAGCATTTTTAAAAAATAATAAGCTAAAAGCACATTGCGTTTATTTACACTAAAATCTGTAATATTGTGAAATAATATTAGAATTTCAAATAAGTGTATTCATGTGCGTATATATTTTAAAATGCAATTTATTCCTGTGATATTCCACATGATCCTCATTCGAATATACTGATATGCGCTGATGAATATTTCACTGTACACTATATTTGCTTCATTTATTATTGGTTTAATAAGCAGACAGTAAACACACTCTTATCCACGAACACCAGCGTGACCTGGTTCTTGGCCCGGCCGAGAGAGAGCTGAGCTGACGATCCTCGAGAGAGAGATATCTGATCAAACAGGATCTCCACCAGAGAGAGAGGGCCCTGTCGAGAGAGAGAGACGAGTCCTGCGGGACACACAGAAATCACTGAGCAACGGGCCGATGGAGAACCGGAGGGGAGACGGTCAGACAGTCACCGAGAGAGAGAGAGAGATCTCTCTGAGAGAGAGAGAGAGAGAGAGAGAGAGAGAGAGAGAGAGAGAGACTCTGAGAGAGAGAGAGACGCAGAGAGAGAGAGAGAGAGAGAGAGAGAGAGAGAGAGAGAGAGAGAGAGAGAGAGAGAGAGAGAGAGAGAGAGAGAGAGAGAGAGAGAGAGAGAGAGAGAGAGAGAGAGAGAGAGAGAGAGAGAGAGAGAGAGAGAGAGAGAGAGACAGAGAGAGAGAGAGAGAGAGAGAGAGAGAGAGAGAGAGAGAGAGAGAGAGAGAGAGAGAGAGAGAGAGAGAGAGAGAGAGAGAGAGAGAGAGAGAGAGAGAGAGAGAGAGAGAGAGAGAGAGAGAGAGAGAGAGAGAGAGAGAGAGAGAGAGAGAGAGAGAGAGAGAGAGAGAGAGAGAGAGAGAGAGAGAGAGAGAGAGAGAGAGAGAGAGAGAGAGAGAGAGAGAGAGAGAGAGAGAGAGAGAGAGAGAGAGAGAGAGAGAGAGAGAGAGAGAGAGAGAGAGAGAGAGAGAGAGAGAGAGAGAGAGAGAGAGAGAGAGAGAGAGAGAGAGAGAGAGAGAGAGAGAGAGAGAGAGAGAGAGAGAGAGAGAGAGAGAGAGAGAGAGAGAGAGAGAGAGAGAGAGAGAGAGAGAGAGAGAGAGAGAGAGAGAGAGAGAGAGAGAGAGAGAGAGAGAGAGAGAGAGAGAGAGAGAGAGAGAGAGAGAGAGAGAGAGAGAGAGAGAGAGAGAGAGAGAGAGAGAGAGAGAGAGAGAGAGAGAGAGAGAGAGAGAGAGAGAGAGAGAGAGAGAGAGAGAGAGAGAGAGAGAGAGAGAGAGAGAGAGAGAGAGAGAGAGAGAGAGAGAGAGAGAGAGAGAGAGAGAGAGAGAGAGAGAGAGAGAGAGAGAGAGAGAGAGAGAGAGAGAGAGAGAGAGAGAGAGAGAGAGAGAGAGAGAGAGAGAGAGAGAGAGAGAGAGACAGAGAGAGAGAGAGAGAGAGAGAGAGAGAGAGAGACAGAGAGAGAGAGAGAGAGAGAGAGAGAGAGAGAGAGAGAGAGAGAGAGAGAGAGAGAGAGAGACTCAAAGTCAACTCTTCATGCTTCACGGAAACACAAGGCTTCAATCTTTGAATAAACGTGAATGTTACAGGGTAGGTTTTTGATGACTTAATTGTAATGCCTCGGGAGGGAAAAATGTAAGTAATTAACTTTATATATACTGTTGTCATGTTTGTATTCAGCAAAGTAATAGTTTAAAACTGTAGCTTTGTTTTTTTATTAACTTCATTGCAATGCTTCATGCTAATAAAATATTCCAATTACTGCTGTCAAATGATTCATTGCCATTAATTAACGCATCCAAAAGTTTTTGAAGTAATGCATCCAGAGACATCCAGACAAACGCTTACGAGAAAAGGGACATTGGCACACATTTTTTTAAATCGAAAAAAGCTCAAAATGTTGTTTTTTTTTGTTATTTTGAGAAGAACTTTGGCGCTAAATGAGTAACAGGGTGTTCATTTTTAGATGGACTATTTATAGGAGTAATAAAAAGATATAAAATATAAAGATACGAAAAAGTCTGTATGGATGTCTTTGTTCTGGAAAACGAAGGTCAAAGGTCACCCAAAACAGCCCGCTCGTAAAATGATGACAGAATTAAAATTTCTGGGTGAACTGTTCCCACAAAACAACAAGTTATCATAAATGGTGAATCGTTAGGGACTTTTTTATCTGTTTCTGGATGTGTATCTCAGACTCACGGGGGTTTCTGACATGCCAGCTGAGTTCTGTCAGCCTCTCCAGATCTGAGAAAGAAAGAGTCATAGTTTAAGGTCCGTTCGAGGTTAATATTAACGCTGATGGAGGAGAGGTGTCTCTGGGATCAGGTAAAGCGTTACGAAGGTCTACCCTCTGCCGTGAAGGTGAAGCTCGAGGAGACGTCAGGGTTTCCGCTCAGCTCCACCGTGTAAAGACCCAGGTCCTGCTCCGAGGCGGACGAGAAGGTGAGAACAGACCTGAGGAGAACATTACAGAGACAGAGCCAGAGTATTTAAAGAGACGGTTCACCTAAAACAAACCTCATCCTTTACTCTAACCCAAAACTCTCTGAATGTGTTACCGTGATGGAAAAAGATGCTTATTTACAAAAATAAATCAATTAATAAATCATAAACTTTCAAAATGTGTTACTGTGATGGAAAAAGGTGTCTATTTATTAACATTAATCAATTAATAAATCATAAAACTCTCTAAATATATTACTGTGATGGAAAAAGATGCTTATTTACAAAAATAAATCAATTAATAAATCATAAAACTCTCAAAATATATTACTGTGGTGGAAAAAGATGCTTATTTACAAAAATAAATCAATTAATAAATCATAAACTCTCTAAATATATTACTGTGATGGAAAAAGATGTCTATTTACAAAAATAAATCAATTAATAAATCATAAACTCTCTAAATATATTACTGTGGTGAAAAAAGGTGTCTATTTATTAACATTAATCAATTAATAAATCATAAAACTCTCTAAATATATTACTGTGACGGAAAAAGGTGACTATTTATTAACATTAATCAATTAATAAATCATAAAACTCTCTAAATATATTACCGTGATGTTATTACCTACATAAATCAATTAACCAAACAAATGAACTATCCCTTTAAGAAAGCTCTGCCTATTTACAATGTAAAAAAAATTATATATAAAGTACAATCATTTATTTGACTATAATTTGATGAATTACTGCTGCTATAATCACTACAAGGTAAACTTATTAAATTTATTGTCTGCTTTATTAAGTACATAACTTCATATATACTATTATATTTATACACAGTTTGACGTCAAAGCATTGCTTTTTGAGTACTTTTTGCTTAATGGAAATAACATATTTTTAAATGATATATATACTGTTATTATATATTATATTTATGAATGATAATACATATATATATATATAATATATATATATATATATATATATATATATATATATATATATATATATATATATATATATATATATATATATATATATATATATATATATATATATATATATATATATATATATATATATATATAAATAATATATAATAATTATTATATAAGTAATAAAATACCTTAATTTGTGCTGTCAAATAATTAATTGCGATTAATTAACGCATCCAAAATAAAGGTTTTTGTAATATATATATGTTTGTGTACTTTTGTGTATATTTATTATGTATATACGAACACACACATAAATATTACATGTACATTTATATACATATTTAATATATAAACACCTAAATATATAAATGCGTATGTATTAATATATGCACAGTAAATATGCACAGAAGATGATGTTTTATTACTGTATAGCATTGATTTCCGATTACTATATTGCAACGCATCAGGAGAAAAGTCTGTCGTTTAATAAAGGAAGGCCGTCTGGTTTTTAGTTCGACTCTTTACTGAGAAATAAATGAGAAATGCCCTTCCAGAGGCAAAGACCTGTTGTTGTTGTCCTCCAGTCGCGCTCGTCCGGCGTCAATGGCTCTGCCGTAGTTCTTGCTCCACTTAAAGACGTCTTTATCAGCGCCGTCAGGAGCTTCAAAGCTCAGAAAGATGAAGCCGTCGTTATCCACCCCGATCTCAATCTCTTTGGTTCCTGATGGCAAACGGGGGATCGAGTTAAAAGCCGCTCGCCGTGAGACGGTTGAGCAGATTTCCAGGCCGCTGACCTGCTTCAGTCTGGGCCTGCACCGGCTCCGACGCCACCGAGGACGCGCCGACTCCAGCCGCGTTAACGGCAGACACGCGGAGACGGTACGTCTGACCCTCCTGAAGACCTGGGACCTGATCAACAAACACGTCTCTGTCAGGATCTGGAGCAATTAAATACACGTTGAAATATAAAAACAAATCGTTGAGTACAGAAGGAAATGATTAAACACGTAAATGCTGAATTTTTATATTTATTTCTTCATTTATTTAATTATGTTCTACTTAATTAATTAGTTAATTTATTTATTTATGTAGCAGAAATAATGAAATACTGATAAATAAAACCAACATTACGAACCTATAGGGCTAATATTATAAACGCTTACTTTCCTTCTCTTTATTTTATCCTTACTTTATGTATACGTTTATTTCTGCATTTCTGCAATTTATTATTTTATAAATATTATATTTAAATAAATATTACGCCACAATCTACAGTTTCACTTCAATCTATATTTTCAAGGTTTTTACAAGAGGTTTTTTTTTATCATTACTTTGGAACAGAATTCTGTAACATTTTCTATAACATTTATAATTATATTTTCCTGACTCTGGTGCATGCATGTAATTTTATATAATATATATATACACATATGAATAGAATATATATGAAATATAAAAATAAATCGTTGAGTACAGAAGGAAATGATTAAATACGTAAATGCTGATTTTTTAATTTATTTCTTCATTTATTTAATTATGTTCTACTTAATTAATTAGTTAATTTATTTATTTATTTACCAGAAATAATTAAATACTGATAAATAAAACTAACATTAAGAGCATATAGGGCTAATATTATAAATGTTTACTTTCCTTCTCTCTAAATAAAAAATTAATAAATGAATACATACATAAATAAATTAATAAAAATAATGCATGAATAAATAATGATGAAACAATTAAATAAATAAATATTCATGTATACATTTATTTCTGCATTTATGTAAATTATTATTTCAATATGTATTTAACTATTGATTAATATATTTCACAACGCATTTAATTTGGAGTCATTTGTATGGATTGTATGGATTACTCCAATTTAAATTACAGCTATAAATATTAGTTTATACTAGCTGTCACGTGTTCAATCGTGATTAATTGCATCCAAAATAAAAAACAATTGTTTAAATATATGCATGTTAATATTTTCAAAATACACACTGTATGTGTGTGTGTGTGTGTGTGTGTGTGTGTGTGTGTTTATATATACGTAATAAATTTGCATATGACACATACATATATTTTGCAAGCCACAAAACTTGTTTTACCGAATGCAATTAATCGCGATGCATTTTTATTTTATGCCTTAAATAGTTATTTCATTCCTGATGCGCAGCTGCAACAGCTGCATGGATACGGGATCAGACTGATATATTCGAGTCACATGATCAAATCCCCGATTTCGTCCATTCCCGATAAACGTACAGCAGTCGAACAGAAAACCTAAACGCGCCTTCAAGTGAGTTTCCGTCACCGGCCCGCTCGCGACGGGGGTCCAATCCTCAGACTCCGCCCCCTCACTGATCTCCACCACATACCCGCTGATCTCCGATTGGCCCTTGTACAGAGGCTCCGCCCACATCAGCACCAGAGAGCTCCGCCTCACCTCTCTAAACTCCAGGTCAAAGGGACAGCCTGCGAGACATCAATCAACACCTTCATGCGATTATCCATCACCTTTGTAAGTTTGACCCCTTATATACGACGTAGAAACTATAAAATCAAAAAGAAGTGGCGTAGTGTGCCCTCTGCCCTCTTTCTAGTTAAACCGGTGTGAAGCATAACCCTCAGAAATGGCAAAAAGGGTTTCAAGAAAAGCTGCTTTCATCGATTTTCGAATTCTGTATCTCTGTGCCAGAAAGACAGCGTCTACCGAAAAACACTATAACGATAAAGTCATTAATTATAGAGCATTAAAGATCAATGAACAGGATGTTAGTCTACGCCAGATATGTTCTAGTCCAGAGGAGCTTTTAGAAAACATGACCGCAACAAAACAAATGCATTGTTTTCTATGAAGCGTAAAAAATGCACAATAAACGAATGCATGCATGAACAGCGCAATGATAAAAATTCACTTAAGGCACAATAAATATGCCTAAAATTATGCCAAAGTTTTTTTTTTATCATTACTTTGGACCAGAATTCTATAACATTTTTCTATAACATTTATAATTATATTTTCCTGACTCTGGTGCATGCATGTAATTTTATATAATATATATATATATATATATATATGAATAGAATATATATGATGAAAACTATACCTGGCTTTATCCGGTGTTTGATTACTGTTAAAAATGCATGCATATTTAAATATATAGTGCATCATTTGCATATGAAGCTATAAATATATGATAAAAATTCAATGGTAAAAATGATAAAAATTCACTTAATGTACAATATATATGTCTAAAATCTACAGTTTCACTTCGATCTATATTTTCAAGATTTTTACAAGAGTTTTTTTTTTTTTATCATTACTTTGGACCAGAATTCTATAACATTTTCTATAACATTTATAATTATATTTTCCTGACTCTGGTGCATGCAATGTAATTTAATATATATATATATATATATATATATATGAATAGAATATATATGATGAAAGTTATACCTGGCTCTATCCGGTGTTTGATTACTGTTAGTGCTTTGATGCAACCTGTGTTGTTAAAAGCGCTATATAAATAAAAATGATTGATTGATTGATTGATTGATTAAAATTCATGCATATTTAAATATATAATGCATCATTTGCATATGAAACACAACATTTCATTTCTTAATGTACTAATCAGCCGGCTAAAGTACAGCTATAAATATATGATAAAAATTCAATGATTAAAAATTCACTTAATGTACAATAAATATACCTAAAATCTACAGTTTCAAGAGTTTTTTTATCATTACTTTGGACCAGAATTCTACATTTTCTATAACATTTATAATTAATATAAATGCATGCAATTTTATATAATATATCTATATATATATATATATATATATACTTAATAGAATATATATGATGAAAGTTATACCTGGCTCTATCCGGTGTTTGATCGCTGTTAAAAAATGCATGCATGTTCAAATATATAATGCATCATTTGCATATGAAGCTAGAAATAAATTTGATGGTAAAAATGGATAAATGATAAACATTCACTTCATGTACAGTAAAAATGCGCCATTTGATAACAGGCTTCCTCTCTTTCTAAAGGTGAGCTCACCCGGCTCGGCCGTCGTCCAGCGCTCGCACAGGAACAGCTCGCTGGCTTCAGAAGCGGCGCCCAGTCCGACAACGTTGGCCGCGAAGACCCTGAACTGATAAAAGCTTCCCTCCTTAAGGCCCGTCACCTAAAAACCAGACCGACACGCGACCAGAAATGAGCGGACGTGTCTGGAAGGACCCAGTATATATATAATTTTAATAAAAAATACATTTTCTGCGTTCATTTAAATGCGAAACGCGTTTTAAAGCCACGGGAGGAAAGGATGATGAAGACCTCTTCAAAATAGCTCAGATATTTAATCAAGTGAAACACGAGAGAAACTAGTTTGTGGATGAAAGAGGCTCCGGTTCTGTGTGAAAACCGATTCAGTGCTTGATTCAGATGAACTTTTAACCCAGAGCGCTCTGCGCGTCTGCTACTACGGTATTTATTTATACAGGTTTTAGTATTTCGCATTTATTTTTATTGCTAATGTATTGTTACATAGCATTTATTTTTTATATTTCCCACTCTCACACATTTTAGTTTTAGTTAAATGTTTAAAAAAAAAGTTTTTTCAAGTTTGTAGAACTTAAATGTGTTGTTTTTTAATTACATTTTCAGTCAATATCTATTATTATTATTATTATTATTATTATTATTTCTAATCACGTTTCTTTGGTGTTTCGCATTTTAATGAAAGTTAAAAAAATTCTAAAAATTAAAATAAATACTCATTTTTATTTCAGTTTGACCCATTTTAGTGCTGCTATTTTTTTCTTTTCATTATTTTCCGTTGGCATTTAATTAATTAAAGCAAAAACGACAGTTTTTAAACCAACGGTTGCATTTATTAACGTTTTAATTTAAACCAGCTTCATTTGTGCCGACGCTTTAATGATTTCGTTTGTTTTGGCATTCGCTTATGAATTGCATTTCCCTTTTAGTTATAGCTATTTTAGCACGTTATTATTCACTTCACGTTCATTTCATTGGAGTAGCAAAAATCCAAATATTTTTAAGGGTTCAGTTTACGCCCGCGTTTCCATATAATACAAAAAAACGAATTAAATGAGACGAAATGCATTATAATATCCCTGCACGCTTGATAAGAAAAGCCTTTTATGTGCATCGATCCGTTGACGTCTATATGGAGGACCATTAGGCCCGAGAGCTGCTTATCAGATAAACATTGCTTTAAGTCCGTTTCTGAGATAAGAAGCAAAGATCAGGGACGAACGTCCACCTAATTGGGATTGGATTTAGGAAAGCGGCCTTCTTGAGCCTTTAGACTCGTGATTAACTGTTGCCTGAATCCTCTTATCAAATCAGAGCTTTATCTGAGAGCTCCAATCTCTCGGAGAGCGGCCACCAGATGGCAGGGTTTTTAAAGTGTGTGTGTGTGTGTGTGTGTGTGTGTGACTGCTCGATCAGAAAGGGAAGCATTAACATGGTCTTCATGCTACGACCACGGCGCCCTCCAAGATTCGACGCTGTCTAATTGACGTAATGCACTTGGAGGCGTCCTCCGAGCAGAGCAAGCAAGCAAAAGCAACCCCGTCCTTCTCTCCAGAAAGCACCGGTGTCCAGAGGACGTGTTGATAGAAAGAGACCGGAGGTCGATGCCGCTTCGCTCCGTCGGAGGGAGCTGTGCACTCGGGACACTTCACACAAAGAAGATCGCGAGCCCTTCAATCCTCGTCCGGTTCTTCTTAGAAGGCAGTGATGCTTCAGAAAATATTGTTTGCTCACCGAGAGGTCAAAGGGAATATCATGCTTTTGAAAGCACACGTTATTAATGCTCAGGTTTCGTTGCTATTTGTCATTATTTGTACATTTTCTGTTTATATATATATATATATATATATATATATATATATATATATATATATATATATATATAAATATAACTAAATAATAAATAATAATAATAAATAATAATATATAATTAATATTATAATATATATATATATATATATATATATATATATATATATATATATATATATATATATATATATATATATATATATAATATATAAATAATAAATAATAATAAATAATAATATATAATTTATATATATATATATATAAAGATGTTCTTAAAACAGAATAACAGGAAATGACTAAATCTTTAACAGAGACTTTTAAATAGTTTTTCTTTGTTCCTTTTTGTGTTTCGTTTTTTTAAATGTCCGTGTAGTTTTTATTAATTTTATTAGATTATTATTATTTTTTTAAATGTATATAAATGTTATGACCATGGCGACCAAATGAAATTAAGTTTCAAGAATTTCCAAAATGAGTAAACGCGTATCATAATAAAGTATATAAAAATGGAATAAAAAGAAAATTAAATAAAAAACGAAAACAAAGAAACTATAAAAAGCGATACACGACGATTAAAACGAAACTATAATTTAAAAATGGCCCGAAATATCAAATTAAAGTGAAGTCTTCATTTCTTGACTAAATAAAGCGTATATAAAAAAATTTAAGTCTAATTCAAAATATAAATAAATACTACATGCTTATATAATATAGAAATACTAATGAAACTAATAATACTGATTACATGGCGTAAATGATTAAATAATTAGATTTATTTAATTAATAAATTATAATAAATTAAAAAATCTATACTGACACACAAATATGTATATATATATATATATATATATGTATATATATATATATATATATATATATATATATATATATATATATATATATATACACATATATATATACACTAAGTTTTATTTATCTCAATTATATGAATATTTCTTTTGTTTATACATATATAGTTGTTTTTTGAATTGTTAAATTCATCTGAGGAAACCATGACCGAAATCACTTTATTCCGCTGTATTTTTATTTCTAATTTTCATGAACGTTTCTAAAAACAGCCTGCGGACAGCTTTCTCCAGCATGATCCCTAAAACGAGTTTCAAACAAACAACCATTAGCCGAGGCCGTGTTTAATAATCAAACCCGCTCTAAAAGCGCACCTTCTCCAGCGATCGATCTTCTCCATCGAAGCGCCGGTGCCACGTTCAGGCCAGAACACGCTCTAATTAAACACGGCGAAAACAATCAAAAACAAACAAGACTTTAAGTCTTAATGAAGTCTCCATGGACACCGCGGTTGCTCGGCGACGCGTTTATAGTTAGACGAAGGATGAGACGAGCAGGTCGACCTTTTTAAATAACATTCTTTCTTTCACTAGATGCATCATTAATTCTTTCCTCGGCTCACCTCGTGCACTCGGCCCGGAGCGGCTTTCACGTTGACCTCCCTCCAGGAACTCTGGGATTTCTCCCTCTGGTCCAGGTAGTAGCCGCGCACGGGATCTCCTCCGTGATTGGCCGGGGCTCTCCAGCCAATCAGCATCTCCGATCCGGTGCAGCGCAGGAGAGCGACGGCCGACGGACGGGACGGAGCGTCTGCGGTGACGGGCAGAGCGGGGTCAGAGGTCACAGGCGCTTTACTGCTTTTTATATGGCATTAAACAACAATTTCTGTCCTTTGATATTAATTCTAATGCTATTTCAGTGAATGACTGATGGGACGGAGCTTCGGGTCGCTCCTAATAATCAATCTTACTATATCCACCACTGAATAAAACACCTAAAGGTCAGAGGTCACAGGTGCTTTACTGCTCAAGTCAACCGCATCTTGTTTGCTATTAACTGTTCATGAACGAGATAAGCGTTTTACAGCTGAAATATGATAAATAATTAAATAATAAAACACTAGTCCCGGTAGAATTAAACATTGTATAGATATCGCATTACAACAGTATTGCAGCTTTTAATAATAATTTAAATTAGCATTTTTTTTCATATTTTTTTCATTTTAGCTTAATTTTTTTTTTTATTTTTAGTTTTATTTCACTGTTAATAATTCCAGTGCTTCACTTTTTTATTATTTCAGTTAGTTGTCAAGGCAACACTCATCATTTCTAATTTTTTTCTAACATTTATATTTTTTTATTTCAGCTTTTTCTATTGATAAAAAAAAAAAAAAAGTTTTAGAATTTTTTTAATGTTAACAATGTTAATCAGAAGGTGAATCAGACCACTAAGGACGCCAAGGACAAACTCATTTCGTGTAGAATTAAATTTAGCACCAGTTATGTCATTATTTTAATGCTGAAATAATAATTCAATGATAAAACTCTAGCCCCGGTAGAATTAAACATTGTATAGATATCATATTACAACAGTATTGCAACTTTTAATAATAATAATAATTTAAATTAGCTTTTATTTTTATATTTTCTGTTTTCATTTTAGCTTAATTTTTTTTTTTAGTTTTTTTTAATTTAATTTACTGTTAATAATTCCAGTGCTTCACTTTTTATTATTTCAGTTAGTTGTCAAGGCAACACTCCTCATTTCTATTTTTTTCCTAACGTTTAAATATATATATTTTTTCTATTATATTTTTTCTATTGATAAAAAAACAGTTTTAGAAATGATTTTAATCGGTAATTATTATTTCAGTGTTAATCAGAAGGTGAATCAGACCACTAAGGACTCCAAGGACAAACTCATTTCGTGTAGAATTAAATTTAGCACCAGTTATGTCATTATTTTAATGCTGAAATAATAATTCAATGATAAAACTCTAGCCCCGGTAGAATTAAACATTGTATAGATATCATATTACAACAGTATTGCAACTTTTAATAATAATAATAATTTAAATTAGCTTTTATTTTTATATTTTCTGTTTTCATTTTAGCTTAATTTTTTTTTTTTATTATTTTTTTTAAATTTAATTTACTGTTAATAATTCCAGTGCTTCACTTTTTATTATTTCAGTTAGTTGTCAAGGCAACACTCCTCATTTCTATTTTTTCCTAACGTTTAAATATATATTTTTATATATTATATTTTTTCTATTGATAAAAAAAAACAGTTTTAGAAATGATTTTAATCGGTAATTATTATTTCAGTGTTAATCAGAAGGTGAATCAGACCACTAAGGACTCCAAGGACAAACTCATTTCGTGTAGAATTAAACTTAGCACCAGTTATGTCATTATTTTAATGCTAAAATGTATTCAGTGAATAGTTTTAGATGTTATTTTTTGTGCTATTTGCCTTCAGTTATGCTGGAAAAAAATGTAGAAAAGCAGAAGAGAATTGCCTGTAAAATAACTAACGATATAAAAGTAATATAAATGACATTAAACAACTATTTCTCTCCTTTAATATTAATTCTAATGCTATTTCAGTGAAAGACTGATGGGACGGAGCTTCGGGTCGCTCCTAATAATCAATCTTACTATATCCACCACTGAATAAAACACCTAAAGCAATTGCGACTATTAATAAAAGGATTATGAGAAAATGCATATAAATACAGGTAAACATTAATTTAAATGACAAAAGCAAATACATAATGACTACGAGTTGAACTAAATTAAAATGAAAACACTAAGCTAATTTAGAATATTAATAAAAGCTGCTTAATTTTAGCCTGGACTAGTGCTTTACCAGGACTCTGGTCATCTTTAGTTCATTTCAGCTGTATATTTTAAAACAGGTTTTATTATTTATATCTTGGAATTCTATTCAAAGTCGATAACGATACACACTCGAGTTTATCCTGCGATCCTGACTTGCGAGCATGTAAAATTTCTTTTGGTTCCCTGGCAGAAACAGGCTCCCGTAATTTGGGGATAATCTAATCGTTTATTTAAAAAACACACAAGTCTGGTCTGCGGTAAAATATTGTTGATGCTGACAGACATAACGTCTGTCCTGATCTCAGAAACATCAGCCGTTATTACTAAGAGCATCCTATTACTGTCTGCAGTATCCGTCTCTGTACTTCACTGACAGCTGAGTGTTGTGTGCCGTTTCCAGGGGATGGATATGTGCTTGTTGAGGCCTTC
Organism: Puntigrus tetrazona; assembly: GCF_018831695.1. NCBI lineage: Eukaryota > Metazoa > Chordata > Actinopteri > Cypriniformes > Cyprinidae > Puntigrus > Puntigrus tetrazona. The sequence continues at coordinate 26,787,948 of NC_056714.1, read as the reverse complement.
TGGCAAACTGGTTGCTAGGGGGTTCTGGGTGGTTGCTATGGCACTTTGGGCATTTCTAGGTGCTTGGGTGTTATTGGCTATTGCTAGTGCTATACAAAAAAATTGACTTGGCTTTTTAGGGTATTCTGGACGGTTGCTATTGCGTTCTGAGAGGTTGCTAGGGCATTTATATTGCTAGGGTAGTTGCTACTGGGTAGTTGCTACTGGACTTCTGATTGGTTGCTAAGGCATTACTAGGTGGTTGCTAGGGTATTCTGGGTGGCTGTTATGGCGTTCTGGGTGGTTGTTGGGGTATTTGTAGGTAGTTGCTACTGGACTTCTGATTGGTTGCTAAAGCATTAATAGGTGGTTGCTAGGGTGTTCTGGGTGGTTGCTATGGCACTTTGGGCATTTCTATGTTGCTAGGGTGTTATTGGCTATTGCTAGTGCTATACAAAAAAATTGACTTGACTGTTTAGGGTATTCTGGACGGTTGCTATTGCGTTCTGAGAGGTTGCTAGGGCATTTATATTGCTAGGGTATTTGTAGGTAGTTGCTACTGGACTTCTGATTGGTTGCTAAGGCATTACTAGGTGGTTGCTAGGGTATTCTGGGTGGCTGCTATGGCGTTCTGGGTGGTTCTTAGGGTATGTGTAGGTAGTTGCTACTGGACTTCCGATTTTTTGCTGAGACATTACTAGGTGGTTGCTAGGGTATTCTGGGTGGTTGTTATGGTATTTGTAGGTAGTTGCTACTGGACTTCTGATTGGTTGCTAAGGCATTACTAGGTGGTTGCTAGGGTATTCTGGA
>NC_056714.1:26777159-26782159 GCF_018831695.1 Puntigrus tetrazona | reverse complement strand
ACTCGGATCTGACCTGAGGACGGCAGAGAGGAGAAACTGAGAGGAGAGCGGGAGAGCGAGGGAACTAGAACTTTAAACAAGCAAAAAAAAAAGAAAAGAAAAAGAAAATATAAACAAATCTAATAATAACACGAATAATAACTAAAATTATAATATTAAAGATAGATGCGCTCTACTATACCATATTTAATTTTGTTAATTAAATTAGAATTGATGGCAGTTCAACAAATACTGCTATGATAAATGGTACCTAAAAAAAAAAAAAAAAAAAAAAAAATATATATATATATATATATATATATATATATATATATATATATATATATATATATATATATATATATAATAAATAAATAAAAATATATATATAATATAATTATATAGCAATACAAAGTCAACTATTTTTCAATAAATACAAGATAAACAACATAAAGCACTCTCAAATTTGTCATAGCAACCGAGTTTGCCATTAAAATATCTTTTCAAGGACATATTTGACCTGTAAATATTTTCTCATTGTTTTCGAGAAATATAACCGATAAAAGTCCAAAAATACAAACCTTCTAAAATGACAATGTTGCAAAAAATCGTTTCATGTACAACAAGCTTTTTCAGCAAATCATAGACAAATATTGGCAAAACAAATATATGCATAAACGGTGCTTCGTCAACATGAATGCATTAAAGGCATTATTATGTACAGCTTTGTCCCCATACTGTCCTGAAATCAACTGACAGTCAGTTAGGATGCTTCCTCAGAAGACAGCTGCTCATGTAGAGCACAGACAGCAAGGCAGCTTGCTAGGGTTTGGAACGGAGCAAGCTTATCCATTGATGAGCATGCATGCGATGTGGATTAGAGTTAAACTACTTCTTTGCATGGGGAAAATATTACTCTATAAATTTCTGTGCGTGAATGCACACACACACACACACACACACACACGCTGCAGAACTCTGTAAAACCTCTCATGCTTTATAAAGAACAGGTTGATGTCAGCTCTTTAGAGCTCCTCATAATGGCCCACGAGTCCCTGGTGTTGCCATGGCAGTTTAGCAGCACAGCATACTACATTTAAATCTTTGAGCGTCAGAGACATATCATCATCTTTTTAATGCCGAGCGCCAATAAAACTGCCTCGGTGTTTATAGGTATTGCCGAACAGGGGAGCGCAGACCACCTGTGAACGCTTTATATGAGATCTGCCCTCTAAAACAGAGCAAATTCATCATGATAACTGTCCGCCGCACATTTTTTAGGGCGGTTAATTCATGAAAAAGATTTAGAAGAGACGGCAGGAGCAACAAATCTATCACGGATCCTCTCAAGAATATGCTCAGGTCATGTTTTACATCTAATTAAAAAACACCACCCCCCAAAAATATTAAATACATTTTTTTGCATTAAAAATTGAAATTATTTTTAAAAGCTGAGCACTTTTTTTTTTACCTTCAATTCTAAATAATGTGATGTTTCCAGCAAGGTTTTTATCATTTAATTAAAACTACAAAAAATAAACAAAAATCTATTCCTGAAATAGATATTAACTGAAATATATATATATATATATATATATATATATATATATATATATATATATATATATATATATATATATATATATATATATGTTTTATTTCAGTTAGTTGCAAAGTCAAAATTGCTAATATTCATGTAACTTTTAGAAAAGACAGAAAAGACTAGAACTTTAAATAAGCAAAAAAAGAAAATATAAACAAATCTAATAATAACACAAATAATAACAAAAATTATAATATTAATGCGCTCTACTATAATATATTTAATTTTGTTAATTAAATTAGATTTGATGGCAGTTCAACAAATACTGCTATGATACATGGTACTTTGAAGTGAAAAAACCCCAATAATAATATATATATATATATATATATATATATATATATATATATATATATATAATATATTAAATATTCATATTATTACCTTACATTGTTGATAATATATTAACTAAGTTTACTTAATTGTTATTAACACAAATAAAATTAAAACAATGATAAACAAAATCTTCATGGTGCTAAAATACTGTAAGATACTGCTTAATTTCTTTATGATAAATAAATAATGTAAAATAGATATTTTTATAGATTTTTTGTTTTATATAGATAATTTATAGATATATAGATATATTTTTCTCCAAAATGGTCATTTATTTAACTAACATATATACTTTCTATACTTGCAATTGATTTTAGCATGAAACGTGACTCAGAAACGTTCCTGAGTGTTTTTGTGATATTCAACCCTGCCGTGTGATTTGATGCAATGAAACATCACACGATAAAGAACATCACCGCAATGCACAGTAAATCTGAGCTCGTCTGTGAGTGCAGAAACTTGTACTTCTTATCTCTATAACTCAGCGTGAACCCAGGAGTGCTGTGATCTACTCACCCTCCAGCTGGTCCTTAGTGATCACAATCTCTCTGCCGCGCTCCACCTTCACCACTGACCGACAGAGACAAGAGGACAGCAGCAGATCAGAGATACAGGCGGATGTCGCTGCCGCTATCATAGACAAGACTTTGTTCAGAACCCATGTAGACGCTTTTACCCGTAGTCCTGCTGGGCTCCAGGGGGTCAGAGGTCAGGACGGGGTCGGTGGGTTTAGACGGGCGGCCCACGCCGGCCTGGTTGACTGCGCAGACGCGGAACTGATACATTGTGTTTTCCTTCAGTCCCATGACAGGAAAGTGACACTCTCTGTAGAGGACAGCGTTACAGCGTTCCCACTTCCCAACACCGATGTCACACCTGCACAACGGAGAGAGGAGAATATTAAACATGATGAAGCTTCAGACCTTAATGATGCATTAAAAACTGCTCCGAGGCACCACTCGGAACAACCAAACTACATTAAAACGATGCATTAAAACTACTCTATATAGTTGAGCAATACCCCTAGCAACGCCTAGCAAGCACTCAAAACACTCAATGAACAGCATAACGATGCAATAAAACCACTCAGTACCGCCCCTGGCAACCACTCAGAAGTCCCTAGAAATAGCATAGTCGAGACCATTTAGACCTTTGTAACCCCTAGCAACGCCCTAGCAACAGCATAGCTGTGCATTAAAGACAGAACTTTGCAAGCCCTAGCAACCACTCAGTACACAGAAATGCATTAAACACCTCTCATAACTTTGCAACGCCCTAGCAACCACTCAAAACACTCAATGAAAAGCATAACAATGCATTAAAAAGTGCTCCGAGCACCCCCTAGCAACCACTCAGAACAATCAAACAACATTAAAAAGATACATAAAAACTACTCTATATAGTTGAGCAATACCCTTAGCAACGCCTAGCAAGCACTCAAAACACTCAATGAACAGCATAACGATGCAATAAAACCACTCAGACATCCCCTAGCAACGCCCTAGCAACAGCATAACTGTGCATTAAAGCCAGAACTTTGCAAGAAACAGTATAGAAATGTATTAAATACCTTTTATAACTTTGCAAACACTCAGAACAATCAAACTACATTAAAATGCTACATAAAAACTACTTTGAATATTTGAATTTCTCTAGCAACGCCATAGCAACCACTCAAAACACTCAATTAACAGCATAACGGTGCATTAAAAACTGCTCCGAGCAAAGCCTAGCAACCACTCAAAACAACGCCTCAAAACAATCAAACAACATTAAAATGATACATAAAAACTAGTCAAGACCATTTAGACCTTTGTAACCTAGCAACGCCCTAGCAACAGCATAGCTGTGCATTAGAGACAGAACTTTGCAAGCCCTAGCAACCACTCAGTACACAGAAATGAATTAAACACCTCTCATAACTTTGCAACGCCCTAGCAACCACTCAAAACACAGCAGCCATAGAATAGCAATGCACTACAAACCTTTTAGCATCCCCCTAGCAACACCCAAGCAACCACTCAGAAGATCCTAGAAACAGCACACCAATACAATATAGACTTTGTAACCCTTAGCAACTGCACAGCAATGCATTAAAGACCATTTAGAACTTTGCAATCACTGTCAATGCCCTAGCAACCACCGAGTACATCCTAGCAACAGCATGCATTAAAGACCTCTCATGACTTTGCTACCTCTAGCAACCATTCTGAACACTTAAGCAATAGCATAGCAATGCATCACCCCAAGCAACACCCTAGTAACCATTTAGACAACGGCTTGTCTGTATTCTCGTGTGCATTTTCAGATATTATGTTTATATTCATGTATCCTTATTTTAGCATCTTATTATTTTAGCTAACAAAACAATAAATTACAATAACTGTAAAAACATTCAAAGTACATTAACGTGTTAAGATATTTAGAAATTCACTCAAACTAATATGCCTATGATATTTAACTAAAACATAATTGTCGGAAAAGGTAAAACTGAAGCATCTTCACCGGGGGTCTCAGACTTTTGGACTCCATAAATATGCATAATAAGACGCTATTATCTGCAAAAACTAAACACAAGCCAACAAGAGCAGAGCAAAGCAGGATGTTGCTAGGAGACAGGAAGGTTAGGCACTCGTACTCTCTCACCGTGATGCCTTTCATTTCAAGTTTTATCCCCAGAAACAGCCAGAAGCTGCTGGGATCTCTCTCAAGATGAGAGCGACCGTCAGAAGAACATCACCTCTCTATGAAGTAACCCTGCACCGCAGCGGCTCCGTCTGCGCTGGGAGGAATCCACGAGAGGAAGACGTAATCCCGGTTCAGATCAGAGCACTGCAGCTGTAGAGGAGAACCTGGAGCTCCGAGCACAACCGCCGGTCCATCTACACACACACACACACACACACACACACACAACACAGCATGTCCTTCTCCTGTAATCTGCTTCTCTCAGCAATCTCTCAGCAATCTCAAACCTCAGCTCAGATTTGACCAAACAGCAAAAAGAATGAGATCTCAGTATGAACTCATCAAACCCTTACGAGATCACACGATCCGAGCTGCTCTCCTCATTTATTTGAGC
>NC_056714.1:26759659-26772159 GCF_018831695.1 Puntigrus tetrazona | reverse complement strand
TTAGTTTTAAATTTAAACTATTTGATTAATAATGAAAATATATTTAATGTCAAGCAGAGTTTATTTTATTTAAACAATAAAATGTTTTTAATTTTTTTTTTTTTATGAATTAATGAATTAGTTTGCTTTAATTTACAATAAAAAAGAAAGCCAAAAGTATTCTGTTGTCTGAAAGATACATTTCTTTACAAATAAATATCAAAAAAAGTGAGAAAACAACAATTATCCTAAATAAATCGAGCGAGTATGACAGCATTGAGTTGAAATAGCAACATAAACGCATCCTCGCAGAATAAAAGCATTCATTTCTTTAATGAAACGCAAACAAAAAAAGCTGTGCACGTGAATGTGATGAAACAGAAGAAGCTGGTTTCATAAAGAGCCTTTAACACCTGAAGGAGCTTCCCGTTTCACGAAAGCTTCTTTCAGGTTCTTCATCTTAAAAGCAAGAAACTGAACGGTTCTAAAAAGCGTGAAAAATCGTTATTTTTAAGAGTGCATAGAGTTCTGTGCGGTTGCGTTAGAAGATATAATTCTCCAAAATGCTGTTTATTTGGCCTTAAGAAGAGCAGAGGCACTCACTGGGCGTCCACGAGCGCTTCACTTTGGCCTCGGCTCCTTCATGTGCTGCGAACAGAAGAACGAGGTTCACGCTCCAACACGAATTTAATGCATTAATAAGATTCGAATTCGAGATTCCTTGCAACGAGTGCACTAATGAAGACGCATAATAAGGAGGTAAAGTTCGTCTCACAGCTGACGGTCAGCCTGGCGCTGGACGCCGCCTCTCCCAGGGAGCTTCTCACCACGACCTTATATTCTCCTGCATCTTCAGCTGAACATCTGAAAAGAGAGAGAGAGAGAGAGACAGCGGACATCTTTACTGTTGACAAAATAAAAGTCTCGGCGAAGCGTATTTCAACGAATTAAAAACAGTCCTGCTTCAAGCAAGAAACCAAAATCTTCAAAAAATCTTTTTAAAATATATATTTTTAAATTAAAATAATTTTCTCTCTTTTTATCTTAACTTATTCTCATGTTAATATAAAGTGTCTTTCATGTAATATAACTGAAATTTTCTCTGTTTTCTCTGATTTTTGTTGTAAACCTATTTATTTGTTTTGTAATATGTTTTTATTTATATGTCATTTGCAACAGAGCTAATAATAATAATATATAAATCAAACAAAAACACGAACAATAAATTAATTAATAAAACAACAACATCTAATAATGATCAAACTGTCGGACATAAAAACAATAACATATTTTTTTTTGAGCTTGTTTCCACTTCAATATTTCTCATTTTTGTTTAAGTCACCTAGTGCTGTGAAATGATTAATTGCCGTTAATTTTTTCAGAAATAAATGTTTTTGTTCACTTAATATATACGTGTGTATACTGTATATCTTTATCTACATATAAATATCAACACATGCATTATATATATATATATATATATATATATATATATATATATATATATATATATATATATAAAAATATATTCTGTTTATATATTAAACACAATATAAGAATATATAAATGTATATAAATATTTTCAAAATATATACTGTATGTGTATGTATTTACATATAGTGCACACAGATGTTAACAAAAAGTTTTATTCAGGATGAAATAAAACTTTTTTCAGTGAAAAGTTTTATTTTCAGTGCTAAGGTTGACTTAAAGTTATTATTAATACAAAAAATTATTTAAATATAAATGAAAACTATATATATATATATATATATATATATATATATATATATATATATATATATATATATATATATATATATATATATATATATATATATATATATATATATATATATATATATATATATATATATTATTATTTATTTTTATTTTTTATTTATATATATATATATATATATATATATATTATATTTATTATTATTATTATTATTATTATTATTATTATTATTATTATTATTATTATTATTATTATTATTATTATTATTTTAATATAGATTTACATAAAGTAGGATAGTATTCTATAGCAGTAGCTTCACCTCCTGATCTCTAAAAGGTGGAGGCCGAACTTCTGCGTCAGCTTGTAGTTCCACGGCAGAGATCCCCGGAGAGGAACGTCGTCCTTATACCTGCCGAAGACACGCACACTCTTATGATGGACGTCCGTCTTTGCAGACTTGAGCTCTTTTGATGTTTTGGGAGACTCTCTTTGGTTTTGGAGGCTCTCACCAGGTGATGCTGGGAAGCGGGCAGCCCTGAACCGAGCAGGACAGTTTGACGTCCATCCCGGTCCACACCGTGTGCGCTCGCAGCGGGACGGAGAAATCAGGAGCCTTCACGCTCAGATCCTCAATCAGCTTCATGTGCAGCGATGCTTTCCTCTCGGCCTGAAGAAGAACGAGCACTGCTGTCACTCCAAAGCTGGGAGATCGCTTGCATTTCATTTATATTTTACACTGCATCATAGTATTTAGTTTCAGTGGTGCAAAGAAAATACATACTGAAACAAATGTTTTAAGAAGGAAAGGGAAGAAGCTGACATTTTAAAGTAGTGGAAGGTAAATTATGGCAAGAAAACTAATTTTTCGTGCATTTTGCTTTTTTTTGTACTTTTAATGTTTTCATAATTTTGTTGTAAATTCTTATTAAATGTTTAGTTTTAAATTTAAATGATTTAATTAATAATGAAAATATATTTAATGTCAAGTAGAGTTTGTTTTATTTAAACAATAAAAAGTTTTTTAAATTAATTAATGAATTAGTTTGCTTTAATTTACAATAAAAAACAAAGCCAGATAAAAGAATTCTGTTGTCTGAAAGATACAATTCTTTATAAATAAATAACAAAATAGTGAGAAAAAGTGAGAAAACAACAATTATCCTAAATATATATTTGAATTTTTTTTTACGTCAAGAAGCATTGTTTTTATTTTAAATAATAACATATTTGAAAAAGTTTTTTTTATTAAAGGTTTTAATTTTAGTTTACTACCCTAGTATATCTGTTTTCCACACAATGCTATCATAAAACGTTTATGTGTTTTTTAATTTAAAATGATTTTATGCTGATTTAATTCTGTCCCCATTTATTAATTTAGTAGCCTATCATTAATACTTATTTAATAATAATTTTTATATTTTTAATAAACTTTTATTTCAGCTATTTTAGCTACTTTAGTATATAATTAAACGATTGAAATGACAAACATTGCCTTGCCATCTATAGCTGAAAAAGTAATACATTTAATTACATTTATTTTCATTTAACATTTATTTAATTTATTTCAATAATGCTTTATTTTTTTTAATTAAAAAGTATACATTTTTTTTTTTAATTATATGGTTTTCTTATGGTTTTTGTTTACTAAAATAACCCTGTAACACTTCATCCTGTTGTATTATAAAACCCTTTATAATATAATTCTATAACAGCTAATTTATCATGCTTTTGTGTTATATTTTTCCCTGTCCCCGTTTAACTTCACTATACTGAAACAAGTAACCAGGATCGTCTGGAAAAATATAGTCATAGGGGTTCAAAGGAATAAATGAAGTCAGAATTTTCATTTTGGGGATAAATTATTCCTTTAAAACTATAAAGTGAATGCACTCAGGTGTCTGGAGACGTGCAGAGCAGCGATTGTTGTATTTTTCAGGCCGTGTGGATCTCTCACCTCCCGACGCAGAGCGCACCGATCCACGCGCTCACGGACGACACGCTGGTTTCTGATCACACTCATCTCCAGCTTCTCAGCCTCGTTCCCAAACAGAGTCCACTGGTCCCTCTCATGCAGCTCCTCGTTGGACAGCGTCTCTCTCAGGACCTCCCTGCATGGGGTCAAAGGTCAGATATCGACTTGGGCGCGAGATGCGATGGATTTGTAACGTCCCGTTTGGATCTTTTTAATGTTTTTATTCACAAAAACCCTGGTGTTGATTACGGAAGCTTGTTTCCGCCACTGAGTAAAAAATAAAAAGAAGTTAATTTTGAGCGGAAAAAAGTTACTGATACGTTTACAGAATTTACTTACTATCTTACAATTTTGACAATATAACTTGCAACTGAGTTTATATCACACAACTCTGACCTTTTATCTGTCAATTGCAACTTTATATCTCGCAATTCAGACTTTTTTTTACCGCAATTCAGACTTTTTTTTACCGCAATTGCAACTTTATATCTCGCAATTCAGACTTTTTTCTCGCAATTGCAACTTTATATCTCGCAATTCAGACTTTTTTACCGCAATTGCAACTTTATATCTCGCAATTCAGACTTTTTTACCGAAATTGCAACTTTATATCTCGCAATTCATTTTTACAGAATTTTTTATCTCGTAATTCAGACTTTTTACGTAATTGCAACTTTATATCTCGCAATTCAGACTTTTTTACTGTAATTGCAACTTTATATCTCGCAATTCAGACTTTTTTTTTTTACCGCAATTGCAACTTTATATCTCGCAATTCAGACTTTTTTACTGTAATTGCAACTTTATATCTCTGCAATTCTGACTTTTTTCTAATTCAGACTTTTTACCGTAATTGCAACTTTTTATCTCTTAATTCTGACTTTTTTTTTATATTTACTGTAATTGCAACTTTATATCTCGCAATTCAACTTTTTACTGTAATTGACTTTTTTTTCAGACTTTTTACTGTAATTGCAACTTTATATCTCGCAATTCAGACTTTTTTACTGTAATTGCAACTTTATATCTCGCAATTCTGACTTTTTTTACTGTAATTGCAACTTTATATCTCGCAATTCAGACTTTTTTTTACTGTAATTGCAACTTTATATCTCGCAATTCAGACTTTTTTTACTGTAATTGCAACTTTATATCTCGCAATTCAGACTTTTTTACAACTTTATATCTCGTAATTCAGCAACAACTTTATATCTCGCAATTCAGACTTTTTACCGTACATTGCAACTTTAATTGCAACTTTATATCAACTTTATATCTCATAATTCAGACTTTTTTTACCGAAATTGCAACTTTATATCTCGCAATTCAGAATTCAGACTTTTTACCGTAATTGCAACTTTATATCTCGACTTTTTTAAATTCTGACTTTTTTTTTTACTGTAATTGCAACTTTATATCTCTTCAGACTTTTTACTGTAATTGCAACTTTATATCTTTCAGACTTTTTTTACTGTAATTGCAACTTTATATCTCGCAATTCAGACTTTTTTTACTGTAATTGCAACTTTTTATATCTCTATAATTCAGACTTTTTTACCGTAATTGCAACTTTATATCTCAGACTTTTTTTACTGTAATTGCAATTCAGACTTTTTTTACTGTAATTGCAACTTTATATCTCGCAATTCAGACTTTTTTTTACCGCAATTGCAACTTTATATCTCGCAATTCAGACTTTTTTTACCGTAATTGCAACTTTATATCTCGCAATTCAGACTTTTTTTACTGTAATTGCAACTTTATATCTCGCAATTCAGACTTTTTTACCGCAATTGCAACTTTATATCTCGCAATTCAGACTTTTTTACTGACTTTTATCTCGCAATTCAGACTTTTTTACTGTAATTGCAACTTTATATCTCGCAATTCAGACTTTTTTACTGTAATTTTTCTTACTTTTTTTACTGTAATTGCAACTTTATATCTATAATTCAGACTTTTTTTACTGTAATTGCAACTTTATATCTCGCAATTCAGACTTTTTTTACTGTAATTGCAACTTTATATCTCGAGACTTTTTTTACTGTAATTGCAACTTTATATCTCGCAATTCAGACTTTTTTTACTGTAATTGCAACTTTATATCTCGCAATTCAGACTTTTTTTACCACAATTGCAACTTTTATCTCGCATAATTCAGACTTTTTTACTGTAATTCAGACAACTTTATATCTCGCAATTCAGACTTTTTACCACAATTGCTTTATATCTTTTTTTTTTGTAATTGCAACTTTATATCTATCGCAATTCAGACTTTTTTACTGTAATTGCAACTTTATATCTCTGCAATTCAGACTTTTTTGCAACTGTAATTGCAACTTTTTTATATTGCTCTCATAATTCAGACTTTTTTTACATAATTGCAACTTTATATCTCGCAATTCAGACTTTTTTTAATTGCAACTTTATATCTCAGACTTTAATTCAGACTTTTTTCAGACTTTTTACCGCAATTGCAACTTTATATCTCGCAATTCAGACTTTTTTTACGCAATTGCAACTTTATAAATTCAGACTGCAACTTTTTATATCTCTCTCATAATTCAGACTTTTTACCATAATTGCAACTTTATATCTCTCGCAATTCAGACTTTTTACAATTGCAACTTTATATCTCTTAATTCAGACTTTTTTTACACAATTGCAACTTATATCTCATAATTCATTTTTTACTCGTAATTGCAATTTATATCTCATAATTCAGACTTTTTACTAATTGCAACTTTATATCTCGCAATTCAGACTTTTTCTTTTTCTACCGCAATTGCAACAGACTTTTTTACTGTAATATCTTCAGACTTTTTTACATAATTGCAACTTTATCTTCAGACTTTTTTACCACAATTGCAACTTTATATCTCGCAATTCAGACTTTGCAACTTTATATCTCGCAATTCAGACTTTTTCAGACTTTTTTTACCACAATTGCAACTTTATATCTCATAATTCAGACTGTAATTGCAACTTTATATCTCGCAATTCAGACTTTTTTTACTGTAATTGCAACTTTATATCTCGCAATTCAGACTTTTTTTTTTACCGCATATCTCGCAATTCAGACTTTTTTATATCTTTATATCTCAATTCAGACTTTTTTACTGCAATTGCAACTTTATATCTCGCAGACTTTTTATCTCGTAATTCAACTTTATATCTCATAATTCAGACTTTTTACTGTAATTGCAACTTTATATCTCGCAATTCAGACTTTTTTACTGTAATTGCAACTTTATATCTGCATTCAGACTTTTTTTACTGTATATCTTATATCTCGCAATTCAGACTTTTTACTTTGCAACTTAATTCAGACTTTTTCTTTTTACTGTAATTGCAACTTTATATCTCGCATTCAGACTTTTTTTACTGTAATTGCAACTTTATATCTCGCAATTCAGACTTTTTTTTACTGTAATTGCAACTTTATATCTCGCAATTCAGACTTTTTTTCTCGCAATTGCAACTTTATATCTCGCAATTCAGACTTTTTTTGCAACTTTATATCTAAATTCAGACTTTTTACTCATAATTGCAACTTTATATCTCGCAATTCAGACTTTTTTAATTGCAATTGCAACTTTATATCTCGTAATTCAGATATCTTTTTTTTTACCGTAATTGCAACTTTATCTCTCGCAATTCAGACTTTTAATTCAGACTTTTACTTTATATCTACAATTCAGACTTTTTACTGTAATTGCAATTCAGACTTTTTTACTGTAATTGCAACTTTATATCTCGCAATTCAGACTTTTTTACTGTAATTGCAACTTTATATCTTTCAACTTTATATCTAATTGCAATCTCAGACTTTTTTTACTACAATTGCAACTTTATATCTACGCAATTCAGACTTTTTTACCAATTGCAACTTTATATCTTTTCATTTTTTTACTCTTGCAATTCTCAGATTTTTTACTGTAATTGCAACTTTATATCTCGCAATTCAGACTTTTTTAACTGCAACTTTATATCTGCAACTTTATATATCTCTTGAAATTCAGACTTTTTTCTCGCAATTCAGCAACTTTATATCTCGCAATTCAGACTTTTTTGCAACTTTACTCATAATTGCAACTTTATATCTCGCAATTCAATTCAGACTTTTTTACTGTACCAACTTTATACTGCAACTTTTTACTGTAATTGCAACTTTATATCTCGCAGACTTTTTTATCTTTATATCTCGCAATTCAGACTTTTTTCAGACTTTTTTTACTGTAATTGCAACTTTATATCTCTTTATATCTCGTAATTCAGACTTTTTTACCACAATCTGCAACTTTTTACTGTAATTGCATATCTCGCAATTCAGACTTTTTTTACTGTAATTGCAACTTTATATCTCGCAGACTTCAGACTTTTTATCTCACCATAATTGCAACTTTATATCTCGCAATTCAGACTTTTTAAATGCAACTTTCATATCTACATAATTCAACTTTTTCAACTTGCAACTTTATATCTCGCAATTCAGACTTTTTTTCTCGCATTGCAACTTTATATCTCAATTGCAACTTTATATCTTCAGACTTTTTTTCTCATAATTGCAACTTTATATCTCAGACAATTTTAGACTTTTTTTTTTTACCACAATTGCAACTTTATATCTCGACTAATTCAGACTTTTTTCTCAGACTTTTTTATACATAATTGCAACTTTATATCTAATTCAGACTTTTTTACATAAATTCAGACTTTTTCTCGCAATTGCAACTTTATATCTACTAATTCAGACTTTTTATCTTGCAACTTTATATCTCGTAATTCAGACTTTTTTACTACAATTGCAACTTCAGACTTTCAGACTTTTTTACTACAATTGCAACTTTATATCTCTTAATTCTCCATAATTGCAGACTTTTTCTACTTTTTTTACACAATTGCAACTTTATATCTCGCAACTTCAGACTTTTTTTTCACTTTTTTTACAAATTGCAACTTTATATCTCGCATTCATTCAGACTTTTTATATCTCATAATTGCAACTTTATATCTCGCAATTCAGACTTTTTTTCTCGCAATTGCAACTTTATATCTCGCAATTCAGACTTTTTTTACCATAATTGCAACTTTATCTCTATATCTTTACTACTGCAATTGCAACTTAATTCAGACTTTTTTTACTACAATTGCAACTTTATATCTCGCAATTCAGACAGACTTTTTCTACTAATTCACCGCAATTGCAACTTTATATCTCGCAATTCAGACTTTTTTTACTGTAATTGCAACTTTATCTACGCAATTCAGACTCTCGCAATTCAGACTTTTTTTTACTATAATTGCAACTTGCAACTTTATCTCTCGCAATTCAGACTTTTTTTACTGTAATTGCAACTTTATATCTCGCAATTCAGACTTTTTTTTACTTTTTCGCAATTGCAACTTTATATCTCTCGCAATTTTTACAGACTTTTTATCTCGCAATTCTGACTTTTTTTACGCAATTGCAACTTATATCTCGCATCTCTTTTTTCTCGCAATTCAGACTTTTTTTTACTACAATTGCAACTTTATATCTCGCAATTCAGACTTTTTTTTACCACAATTGCAACTTTATATCTCGCAATTCAGACTTTTTTTCTCGCAATTGCAACTTTATATCTCGCAATTCAGACTTTTTTTACCACAATTGCAACTTTATATCTCGCAATTCAGACTTTTTTACCACAATTGCAACTTTATATCTCGCAATTCAGACTTTTTTTTGCAACTTTATATCTCGCATTCAGACTTTTTTACCGCAATTGCAACTTTATATCTCGCAATTTTTTTTACTACAATTGACTTTTTTACTGTAATTGCAACTTTATATCTCGCAATTCAGACTTTTTTACTACAATTGCAACTTTATATCTCTAATTCAGACTTTTTATCTCGCTTCAGACTAATTGCAACTTTATATCTCTCTCGCAATTCAGACTTTTTTCTCTCGACTTTTTTTAATTGCAACTTTATATCTCGCAGATTTTTTTACTATAGAACTTTTTCTAATTCTGTAATTGCAACTTTATATCTCATAATTCAGACTTTTTTTACAGAACTTTATATCTACAGATTTTTTACCGCAATTGCAACTTTATATCTCGCAATTCAGACTTTTTTTTACTGTAATTGCAACTTTATATCTCGCAATTCAGACTTTTTTTACTCATAATTGCAACTTTATATCTCTTAATTCAGACTTTTTTTACAATTTTATATCTCCAGACTTTTTTTTGCAACTTTACTATAATTGCAACTTTATATCTCGCAATTCAGACTTTTTACCATAATTGCAACTTTATATCTCGCAATTCAGACTTTTTTTACTTTTTTACAATTGCAATTGCAACTTTATATCTCTCGCAATTCAGACTTTTTTACTACTTTATATCTCATTGCAACTTTTTTTATATCAACTTTATATCTCGCAATTCAGACTTTTTTACCGCAATTGCAACTTTATATCTCGCAATTCAGACTTTTTTACTGTAATTGCAACTTTATATCTCGCAATTCAGACTTTTTTACCGCAATTGCAACTTTATATCTATAATTCAGACTTTTTTTACTGTATCTCTTTATATCTAATTCAGACTTTTTTTTGCACTGTAATTGCAACTTTATATCTCAACAATTCAGACTTTTTACTACATAATTGCAACTTTATATCTATATCTCGTAATTCAGACTTTTTTTCACTGCAATTGCAACTAATTGCAACTTTATATCTTATATCTTAATTCAGACTTTTTTTACCACAATTGCAACTTTATATCTAATTCAGACTTTTTACTGTAATTTTTTTATATCTCATAATTCAGACTTTTTTTACTGTACAAACTTTATATCTCGCAATTCAGACTTTTTTTACCACAATTGCAACTTTATATCTCGCAATTCAGACTTTTTTTTACCACAATTGCAACTTTATATCTCGCAATTCAGACTTTTTTTACCACAATTGCAACTTTATATCTCGCAATTCAGACTTTTTTTACCACAATTGCAACTTTATATCTACTTAATAATTCAGACTTTTTTAATTCAGACTTTTTACTGTAATTGCAACTTTATATCTTTATTCATCAACTTTATATCTCGCAATTCAGACTTTTTTTACCACAATTTATATCTCTGCAACTTTTTTACCATGCAACTCTCTCTTAATTCAGACTTTTTACCTAAATTGCAACTTTATATCTCGCAATTCAGACTTTTTTTACCAACTTTAATCTACTCGTAATTCAACTTTATATCTCATAATTCAGACTTTTTTTGCCGTTTTTTCCATAATTGCAACTTTATATTCTCGCAACTTTTTTTTGCAACTTTATATCTCGCAATTCAGACTTTTTTTACCGCAATTGCAACTTTATATCTCGCAATTGTGCGATAAAGTGTCTTTAACCTTTAACCTATAACCTTTTGAAAAACGGGCTTCCATAGTTGTGTGGTCATGTTATATTGGGAAAAAATGTCCTATTATTGACTGTTAAAATACATAATACAATATGCCTATACCATAATGGACTCGCGCACAAAGCTTTATAGCCAAATGTTTTCTATTACCTCAGTGTGCATTATTTTTCGAATAATTCAACGGCCCATCATCAATTACTCCTTACTTGCGTTACTCATCTATTGAGATAACGCACACAGTCCCGCTGAACGCTAAGCACGCTCTTTACTGGTGAACTACTGACAATTTTACACATTACTGGCTTTAGACTTTAAGAGATCACGAGTGAACAGCGACAAGACCTTTTTAAAAATCCCGTTTTGTTTGGTTCTGCCAAATCATATCGCTCTCACGGAGAAGACATGATAACTCTGAGCCGTTTACAAAGCTCCGCTGCTTCTTAATTTGTTTTGCCATGTAAACATTCGCTAGAATGGACGTCTTTGCGCCTCGCAGCTTTCTCTACGTGTGAAACGTAGGGTTATTTTTCCTCACTCTGGAGATCGGGCACGGTGCCGGAGAACTCTAAGGCCTGCTTCAATAATTGGATTTTAAAAGGCATCGTCTCTATTGAAACACCGCCATGATTGAAAAGTAATAGAAAATACTTTACTACATAAAGTTGATCGTAGTGATTCTTAAGTGTCTGTGGCATGAAATGGTCTCAAAACGGTAAATAAATATGATTGAACAAAAATATATTACTTTGATTTTACTGAAAATGATTAAAAAAAGTTATTATATAACAGCACAAATCCAAATACACGATTTAATTTAGGTTAATGTTATCACACCAGACTAAAACCTAGTGACATAACATCCCCCAATTTTTTCTGGGATCTTATTTCCGACTTGTGGTCAAAAAAACCAACCAACAAACAAAACAAACTTGCCCTAATTAAGTGGACAATAAGATTGAATCCACTATTTTTGACCAGAAACTCCACAAGCTGTACTTTACGCCAACAAAAGCGTTTAAAACCAAACTTCCTGGTTAACCCTTAAAACACACCAGTGCGGTTTTAAGATGTTTCATTAACACCGACACAACTGATCCACAAATAATGCTGTTTTCCACTCAAGACCTGGAGAATAGGCCCAGTTCAATAAGGCCTGCGATCAATCGGTTTCGAAAAAGACACACAAAACTTATGGTGACTGAAAGAAAACAAGCTGACAAAAAAAAATTTGTCCAGAAACACCGCAAAGTTGTACTTTACGCCATTTTGTACACACTAAAAGATTTAGTGATAGCGATTTACAAAGCAGCCTTGAAAAGGGCCGGCTCTTTCTGACAGAAAACACCAGGGTTTTTTAACAGCACGGACGTTCGAACTTTCTAA
>NC_056714.1:26727159-26757159 GCF_018831695.1 Puntigrus tetrazona | reverse complement strand
AAGTTATAAAAAGACACTTTGTATGTAATAATAATCTTCACTCATCTTGTTAATTGATTTATTGATTGGGGATCAAAAACCTATTTGACTAATTAAAATGCAATTCAATTTAAACTTAGTTTTTTTTTATTCTGCGTCTCTCTTTGTTTATTCAAAATTAGCGGGTATCAAAAATGTTTTAGTTTTTTTCTACATAGTAATACATACGCTTTTATTACTTTAATTGGCGTAGTGTATGCGTTTATTAATTCTATATTTATGGAAATAAGGCTTTAAAGTTCAATAACATCTAAAAACACTATTGAGTCTGAAAATAAAAAAAAGGTGTAGAATGGGTTATTTACAATTATGATATATTATGATATATATACTATTCAGAATTTTATTTGCATGCAATATTGCAATTTTTTTTTAGAAAATCTATAAAAATTATAAATATGATCATATGATAGAGTTAACATGAAGACTTTACATGTTTCAAAGGTCTTTTAAAAGAAGATTTTCCTCTATTACTCACATAAACGCATACAAATACAAGCTCCCCGTTGCTTCTCTTTATTACATTTTCATGCACTTCTGAACGTGCGAAATGAAATTATGATTAAATGAAATTATTATTACGTTTGCTTGCCTCTCTGTGCCCACGCCCTGCGTTCTGATGCGGCTCAATTCACAATAACATGTTTTTCATTCATATTATTTTCATTGATGTGTTTTCTGGTGTCAGAGAAATATGAAATTAAAAAGAAATAGAGACTAAATTCACCCTTAAGAGTACACAAGCAGATGTAACATAGTGTTTGATGCACTTCATGATTAAATAATCCTTTTTGCATCAATGTAAAATATAATAAACGAGTAATCTAAAAGTAATCCAAAAGTAATCTGATTACATTACATAAAATGTGTATGTTACGGATTACAGCATGTTACTGACTACAGTGTTGGTCATGTAATCAGGAAACAGTACCGAATTATGATTTGTTAGTAATCTATCCCGCTCTGTATAGGATTTATTCATATCTTCCAGTTTTATATGTTTGTATTTTTTTAAATATAATACCCAGCCTCAGGCATTTAGCACCGATGTTGTAGGAGCTGATGTATTTTCCGAAGTTTTGAGCGTTCGCCGCTGTTCTGTTTCTCTTCTGCAGGTTTTTTCTCGCCGGATGAATTTGCATGTGTCCTATTTTTAACGCGATGAAACCCACAACTGTGTTCATGTGGTGTTTACCTCCATCTGAAAGTTTGTGAGTGATGTGGAAACACTTCTAGAGTCACGTGCTGAGCTGCTCACCTGAACCCATCCTCGCCTCTCTGTGCTATAACTATACCGTGTTCACAGTGTGTGTGTGTGTGTGTGAGTGTGTGTGTGTGTGTGTGTGTGTGTGTGTGTGTGTGTGTGTGTGTGTGTGTGTGTGTGTGTGTGTGTGTGTGCGTGAGTGTGTGCTTGAGTGTGTGTGTATGTGAGTGTTTTTATGTGTTAGTGTGCGTGTTTGTGTGTTTGAGTGTGTGTGTGTTTTTGTGTGTGTGTGTGTGTATGTGTGTGCGTATGTTGTTACTTGAGTGTGTGTGTGTTATGTGAGTGTTTTTGTGTGTTTGTATGTGAGTGTGCTTGAGTGTGTTAGTGTGCGTATTTGTGTGTTTGAGTGTGTGTGTGTTAGGTGAGTGTTTTTGTGTGTGTGTGTGTGTGTGTGTGTGTGTGTTGTGTAGGTGTGTGTACATTTGAGTGTGTGTTTTTGTGTGTGTGTATATGTGTTATGTTAGTGTGTGAGAGAGTGTGGGCATTTATTTGTGCATGTGAGTGTGTGTGTGTGTGTTAGTGTGCATATTTGTGTGTTCGAGTGAGTGTGTGTGTATGTGTTATGTTGTTACTTGAGTGTGTGTGTTAGGTGAGTGTTTTTGTGTGTGTATGTGAGTGTGTGTTGTGTTTTGTGTAGGTGTGTGTACATTTGAGTGTGTGTTTTTGTGTGTGTATATGTGTTATGTTTGTGTGTGAGAGTGTGTGGGTATTTGTTTGTGCATGTGAGTGTGTGTGTGTGTGTGTGTATGTGTATGTGAGTGTGTTAGTGTGCGTATTTGTGTGTTTGAGTGAGGGTATGCATGTGTGTTATGTTGTTACTTGAGTGTGTGTGTGCTTGAGTGTTTGTGTGTGTGTGTGTGTGTGTGTGTGTGTGTGTATGTGTTATGTTTGTGTGTGTGAGAGAGTGTTGGCATTTATTTGTGCATGCGAGTGTGTGTGTGTGTGTGTGTGTGTGTGTGTGTGTGTGAGTGTGTGTTTGAGTGTGTTAGTGTGCATATGTTGTTACTTGAGTGTGTGTGTTATGTGAGTGTTTTTGTGTGTGAGAGAGTGTGGGCATTTGTTTGTGCATGTGTGTGTGTGTATTTGTGTGTTTGAGTGAGTGTGTACTTTTGTGTGTAGTGTTATGTTGTTGAGTGTGTGTGTGTGTGTATTTGAGTGTGTGTGTGTTATATGTGTGTCTTTGTGTGTGTGTGTATTTGTGAGAGAGTGTAGGCATTTGTGCATGTGTGTATTTGTCTGTTTGAATCAGTGTGTACTTGTGTGTGTGTTATGTGTGTGTGTGTGTATTTGTGCAAGTGTGTGCTTGAGTGTGTGTGTATGAGTGTGTGCTTGAGTGTGTGTGTATGTGAGTGTGTGCTTGAATGTGTGAGTGTGTGTATGTGAGTTTGTGTATGAGTGTGTGTGTGTATGTGAGTGTGTGTGTATGTGATTGTGTGTTGTGAGTGTGTGTGTGCACTGTTTTTTGTGGTTTATGGGGACATCACACCTATAGAGAGTCCTCATAAACGTGTGTGTGTGTGTGTGTGTGTGTATTTGTGAGAGAGTGTAGGCATTTGTGCATGTGAGTGTGTGTGTGTATTTGTCTGTTTGAATCAGTGTGTACTTGTGTGTGTGTTATGTGTGTGTGTGTGTATTTGTGCAAGTGTGTGCTTGAGTGTGTGAGTGTGTGTGTGTATGTGAGTGTGTGCTTGAGTGTGTGTGTATGTGAGTGTGTGCTTGAGTGTGTGAGTGTGTGTGTATGAGTGTGTGCTTGAGTGTGTGAGTGTGTGTGAGTGTGTGCTTGAGTGTGTGTGTATGTGAGAGTGTGCTTGAGTGTGTGAGTGTGTGTGTATGAGTGTGTGCTTGAGTGTGTGTGTATGTGAGTGTGTGCTTGAGTGTGTGAGTGTGTGTGTATGAGTGTGTGCTTGAGTGTGTGAGTGTGTGTGTATGAGTGTGTGCTTGAGTGTGTGTGTATGAGTGTGTGCTTGAGTGTGTGTGTATGTGAGTGTGTGCTTGAATGTGTGAGTGTGTGTATGTGAGTGTGTGTTGTGAGTGTGTGTGTGCACTGTTTTTTGTGGTTTATGGGGACATCACACCTATAGAGAGTCCTCATAAACGTGTGTGTGTGTGTGTGTGTGTGTGTACCAGGTCCGGTGGCGTGGGAACTTGGGTCCGGTCAGGATCTCCTTCACAGACATGACATCGCCGGGGATGATGGGATAGAAGTCGCTCGGAGAGGCCGTTTCCTCACTGATCAAACACACAGATAAAAACACTCATCACGGTTCTGAATCCATCTTCATCTCTCATTTCCCGTCTTTCACTTCTTGTGTTAAACAAACTAATAAAGAAAGTAACATAATATTTAGACAACACTATCAAGAACACGTTCAAGTCATATACTGCCAAAATGCACTAGAAGGAATGAAGAAAGAAGGAAAGAAGGGACAAATTAATCATGAATAATATAATTATTTAATAATTTAATTTATTTCCCCCCCGGCAAAAAACTCCCAAAAAGCTATATTTTTCCTTTGTGAGGATAAACAAACAATTCGACCGAAAATATTTGGATATTATTTTTCAAACTATTACTACACTTTTACATCGTGAAACATTTTTACATGTACTTTTAACATGCTTTCACATTGAAAATAATTTTACAGTTTTCAGTGTATTTTTGATCAGATAAATGAAGTCTTAGTGAGTCTTTCTTAAGGATTATTGTCCTCTTTTACAGCAAAAAATGTTTGAAAACAATAAATAAATCTACTGTACTAATAATTATATATATATATATATATATATATGTATATAAAATTATATATATATGTATATAAAATTATATATATATATATATATATATATATATATATATATATATATATATATATATATATATATATATATATATATATATATATACACCTTTTTTTTTTTGCATTGTAACAATTAATGTAATAAAAGTCTAAATCTTTTTAGGTAATATTCTGATATTATTAAGAACATTTTCACGTAACATTTCACCCCAAAATACAACTAAAATGAATTTAGCGAATGAATATTTTGCTGCATTTTCAAACCTTTTTTTCCTCTTTCTTTTCATTTTTTATTGCTTTTTTTTCTGTAATTTGTCATTTCACGTCACTCGAGTGAACAGCAGCGGGCGCCGTACAGACTTTCCTCTCTAGAATCTGGCTTCAAGTGTGAATTATACAGGAGGTCACAGCACGTACGGACTTCACACCAAATGAAGCTGGCAACCGGATGAAAATAATGACCGGAACTGATAAAACCCTCCTTTACAAACGCTTCCTTCAAACGGCACGCTTCACGCGCAATTCTTTTACTTAAGCAGCCGCAGACGTGTAAATAATGTAACACTTTCATTCGAGCTGCTGAAAGGCGTTTGAAGCCGGCGTCACTGAGACGGAGAGAGAAGCGACAGACAGACGGAGCGAAAGAGAGAGTTTCTGACAGAAAGCTGTCACTCTGTCAGTCGCTTTGAAAAGCTCTGCATCTGTTACAAACAACATTCAGTGATATTCAGAAGATGCACACTAATCTAGACGTGTTTTAATTTCGTTTCATGTTGTTTTACTTCTTAAATGTACATTTTTATTTGTAATGGGATTTAGTTTTACTGAAAGATGAGGGATATATTTGTGTTCGGAATTGTATTTTTTTAAATTAAATTAATCTTATTTTATTTATTATTCTAATATAAATTATTCGTATAATTTTGACATTTATATTTAATAATTTAACTAATTTATATATCAATAATTTAACTGAATATAAAATGTAAATAATGCAATATTGGATATAAACTTAATTGTATTTTGAAATTAAATGCGTTTCTTTAATTTACATTAATTTAACCCTAACCCTAACACTACATGCAAACATTTTAATTCAATTTAATTCAATTTAACGGAAAGGTCAGTAATACATGTTTGTTCAGAAAATGTACAAATCTAGGGTTTTGTATATTTTTTTATTCATTAAATAGAATGAATCTTTATTACTTATTTTAAAATGCAGGTTTATCTAATTTTACATGCATATTTAAATCTAATAAAAATTAAATACTTTAATATGATGTAATTTTTCATTTTACATTTTTGACATTTAATTTAATTTTACTGAAAGATTAGCAATAAAAAAAATAAATGAATGAAAAAATTTACCTACTGGACCGGTGAGTAAATTAAAAAATACATTTATATTATTACTTTTTTTAGTTTACAACAGTTTTTCTTTTCCTGCTGCAGGGACATTATTTTTACTGTCTTTTTCTGATAATTTGATGATTTTTAAAAGCCTTAAAGAAGGCACTGCTTTCTTTACCATGACATGTATTCGACCAAAATAAAGTGAACCTGTTTTGCAATTTCATATCTCTCTAATCGAAAGGCTAAATTTTATATTTTCTCTTTATGTCTAAATTTGAGTGAAAAAATGAATATATTTACAAATGATTTTGAGTGAAATATGATGGGTTTTCTTGACTTTGGCTGTGTTTATGTGCTCTCTCCTCATAAATGAAATCAGAAACAGTCCTTCAGTCGATCCAGACTTGTTCGGACTCTCGTATCGAGGCTCACCCGTCGTATTAAAGTTCGTCCCGTTCTCAGAGGAACACGACGACAAAAGCAGAAGTTACCTACATGTTTGCGGACCTGAATGTGTCCTGACAAGCCGACGAAAAAAAGAAAAGAGGGAAGTGATTGAGATTAATGGTGTAATCTGAGCTGGGGTGAAGAATGGCGATGCGTGAGATTCGTTTAACAAACAAACGCGGTCGGTTTTCACTTTGACTGTCAAATCAGCCAGGAGAGAAGTTGAAGTAACTGAAACGTTTATTGTGTGATTGAATGAACCGTAAACAAGGCTTTTTGTCAGTTAACGGCCCGTGCCATGAGCATCAGTAACTAAATAGAGTTACGCTGCTGTGATGCTAAGAAGTTTTTCACTGTACTCTACGCTGCAGGCGATTCGTCCGACGCATTTGAGCCCAAAATAAAATAAAAAAAAAAATAAAATAATAAAAAAATAAAATAAAATAATATAATAAAAACAAAATAAAATTAAAATAAAATAAAATAATAAAATAATTAATAAAATAATAAAACAATAA
Source organism: Puntigrus tetrazona (assembly GCF_018831695.1). Taxonomy (NCBI): domain Eukaryota; kingdom Metazoa; phylum Chordata; class Actinopteri; order Cypriniformes; family Cyprinidae; genus Puntigrus; species Puntigrus tetrazona. Next base: position 26,750,737 of record NC_056714.1, on the reverse strand, counting down.
AAACTAAATAAAATAAAATAAAAAAAAAAAAATAAATAAAACAAAATAATAAAAAATAATAAAAATTAAATAATAAACAATAAAAAAATAAATAATAAATAAAATAAAATAAAATAAATAAAATAAAAAATGATACAAAATAAAAATAAAATAAAATAATAAAATAATAAAAAATAAAATAAAATAATAAAAACAAAATAAAATAAAATAAAATAAAATAAAATAAAAACAGGAGTCAAACGGTTGGAATAATTAATATTTTTAAGAAGCTTGCATGTATTTGTTAGAAATACAGTAAAAGTGTAATATATATTATTATTATTTAAAATAGCCATCTGCCATGAAAATAGGTGTAAAAATATAATTTATTTTTGTGATCGAAGCTGCTCCAGTCTTCAGTGTCGCATGATCCTTCAGAAATAATTTCTCTTGCATTATAAATGTCTTCACCGTCACTTTTGATCCATTTAATGCATCCTTGAGGAGAACTTCTTCAAATTTCTGAACAAATCACGTGACACCGAATGCTAAAGCGATTACGCTGAAAATTGAGCCGCGGATCACAAAACTATATTGCATTTTAAAACATATTAAAATGGCACACAGTTATTTTAAACTGTAATAATATATACAATTTTTGAAACTTTATTTCTGATCAAACGCACGCAGCCCGGTTCTCAAAAAAGCCTCAATTCCTCCAGCCTCGTCTCTGGCGCTACACTGTATCACGATGCGCATGCTAATATGATAAATTAAGCTCGAGGAACAAACAATAGAGCGATGATGCATGAATGCCCTGGCCGGGTTTCAGCGCAGTTGGTTTTGAGGAGCTCGTGTTGGTCTATTGTTATAAATCTGGCCTTGAACGCTGCCGGTGTTCAGCTGGGAATGAGCTCAGAATAACTGCAGCGCTCGTCCTGAATGTCAGGCAGAAACAGCTGCCTCCCCGTCACTCACCGTCATGATCCCCGATCTCTGCTACTCATTTAACCCCACGCTTTACTCCTTTAGTCACTATTTTGCATGCAATAAACCAATGCATGCATGTTCACACTGCGATCATTATACTGACATGATGTTTTCGTCGGAGTACACTGTAGTTACTGCCACCACATCCTCTTTATTATAACCAGGTTAAATAAAGTAAACAGCAGAGGTACGATATTTCCACATATACAGCATACAACTTACCTTTCGTAAGGAATTAAACATACACAAAATAAATAAGTTACATCAAACCCAAATCAACATTGAGCAACACTGACTATAGCTCACTAAGAAATATTATGTAATTATATTAATATTATTGCTTAATATTACATTATATTGATTGTTACAAAGCAATATCTGTCAACACTGACTATAGCTCACTTAAAAATATTATGCAATTAAATTAATATTATTGCATTATATTATTATATTATATTATTATTACATATTTCACTATGCATTTATTTTGCATTATTGCATTATCTACATAAAACTCCCAAAGTAGATTATTTTAAGGCAATAAATTAATTAATTGAATAAATTAAATTAAATTAATATTAATAATATATTAAAACGATATATTAATTATATACGATTTCTTAATATAATACATATAATTTATTTCCTCATTTATTTATGCATTTATTTATAACTAACACAAATTGACATTAATTTGAGGCACATAAAAAAAGGCTAGGCTTAATATATCATGCAAGAAATCTATATATTTTTGCAGTGAATTTGTCCTTTTTAAACAAGAGCAGCTCACACACGATGCACGTTGTATTTGTATGATTCCGCATCGTTTGCACGGGGAAAAAAAACCCAACGCAGCAGGTTAAGACAGGACGAGTGACTGCGTTTAGGAGAGCCGCTAAGAGCCGGGGTGTTGACCCAGCTGCTCTCTGGTGGAGCTTCACTGATTAAAAGCTCTAACTCTGATGGTTTACAGGGCTGTGCTGAAGCCGGGAAGCGTGTGAACTACCTGGATTTGAACTTTCTCTTCTTGATCTGGGACGACATCTGCACGCCGTGAGACATCTGCTCCGTCTGCTGCTCCTGCCCGAGCTCTCTTACTATTTTGGTAGCCATCGCAGAGCACTCGGCGGCACCTGCGCGGGGCAGAAGCACACAGCTGTCAGAGAATCGCATCGCATCCACGGCCCGGGTCACGGCCCGTTTCAGTCATATTCATGCGGCACACGTGCGATACGAAGGGCTGATGCAACACATCACATTACGGAAAAAACATTTCAAAGGATTTCGGGTCATTCGGGGGTTACTGGCATTAACGAAACATTAAGAAATCAAATAAAACGCAACCTTTTATTTCGGCTGGTTGCAACGAACAAAGCAGGCAACCAACGGACGAAACTTTTGTACTTAGAAATGTTTTGCATGAAAACGCTCAGGCAAATGAACTACGACAAAACATGCTTTATTTGTTATAAAACAAACGTCAGCTGAAATAAGGAGAAATATAAAAATGGCTAAATATTATTTCGGGTAGTTGCCAAGAAAAACAAACAAACTGTACTTAAATATTAATATATTTCAGTATTATTATATTTTGCATAAAAAAAGAATGCTGTTAGAATTATTTTTAACTAAAGCTACAACTAATGCAATTAAAAAACATTAATAATTTATATGTTTTATCATTTATCATAATGCACAAAACCCACACACACACAATTAAATTACTAAAACTTTAAGTTTAGCAATTAAAAAATAAAATAAGAACAGACAAAAAATCTTTTTTGTGAAATTTGTTTGTTTGTAGCTATATTTTAAAGTATTTTGTATCCCAAATTCTTACTGTAATGCATTTTTTTATTAAATGATAAATAAAAAATAACTTATGCATATAACAATTATTTACTGAAAATGTAACAATCTTCAATCTTATTTTTCTTCAGCTTTTTTTTAGACATGTCTTGAGTTTCATCCAAACACTACAGCAGGTGAGAGTCGAAAAAGAGCAGAGGGACACGCATTTTGTCAGGATCCTGTTAAGAGTCCCTCTGCGAGCTATTGTGAGAATAATATTTCATTAGTTGTGCGGCTGGATGCGGCGTGTGAGAGTCCCGCAGTCATAAATCAGCCCTCGACCATCCAAACAGAATCAGGTCGAGTCTGAAGGATGGCTTCATTTACCCCAGACTTACAACAACCACCTGCTTTACCATCAGAGCCCTCCACTTTAACCAGATCACATCTACAGCAGAGAGAGAGAGAGAGAGAGACAGAGACAGAGAGAGAGAGAGAGAGAGAGAGAGAGAGAGAGAGAGAGACAGAGAGAGAGAGAGAGAGACAGAGAGAGAGAGAGAGAGAGAGAGAGACAGAGAGAGAGAGAGAGAGAGAGAGAGAGAGAGAGAGAGAGAGAGAGAGAGAGAGAGAGACAGAGAGAGAGAGAGAGAGAGAGAGAGAGAGACAGAGAGAGAGAGAGAGAGAGAGAGAGAGAGAGAGAGAGAGAGAGAGAGAGAGAGAGAGAGAGAGAGAGAGAGAGAGAGAGAGAGAGAGAGAGAGAGAGAGAGAGAGAGAGAGAGAGAGAGAGAGAGAGAGACAGAGAGAGAGAGAGAGAGAGAGAGAGAGAGAGAGAGAGAGAGAGAGAGAGAGAGAGAGAGAGAGAGAGAGAGAGAGAGAGAGAGAGAGAGAGAGAGAGAGAGAGAGAGAGAGAGAGAGAGAGAGAGAGAGAGAGAGAGAGAGAGAGAGAGAGAGAGAGAGAGAGAGAGAGAGAGAGAGAGAGAGAGAGAGAGAGAGAGAGAGAGAGAGAGAGAGAGAGAGAGAGAGAGAGAGAGAGAGAGAGAGAGAGAGAGAGAGAGAGAGAGAGAGAGAGAGAGAGAGAGAGAGAGAGAGAGAGAGAGAGACAGAGAGAGAGAGAGAGAGAGAGAGAGAGAGAGAGAGAGAGAGAGAGAGAGAGAGAGAGAGAGAGAGAGAGAGAGAGAGAGAGAGACAGAGAGAGAGAGAGAGAGAGAGAGAGAGAGAGAGAGAGAGAGAGAGAGAGAGAGAGAGAGAGAGAGAGAGAGAGAGAGAGAGAGAGAGAGAGAGAGAGAGAGAGAGAGAGAGAGAGAGAGAGAGAGAGAGAGAGAGAGAGAGAGAGAGAGAGAGAGAGAGAGAGAGAGAGAGAGAGAGAGAGAGAGAGAGAGAGAGAGAGACAGAGAGAGAGAGAGAGAGAGAGAGAGAGAGAGAGAGAGAGAGAGAGAGAGAGAGAGAGAGAGAGAGAGAGAGAGAGAGAGAGAGAGAGAGAGAGAGAGAGAGAGAGAGAGAGAGAGAGAGAGAGAGAGAGAGAGAGAGAGAGAGAGAGAGAGAGAGAGAGAGAGAGAGAGAGAGAGAGAGAGAGAGAGAGAGAGAGAGAGAGAGAGAGAGAGAGAGAGAGAGAGAGAGAGAGAGAGAGAGAGAGAGAGACAGAGAGAGAGAGAGAGAGAGAGAGAGAGAGACAGAGAGAGAGAGAGAGAGAGAGAGAGAGAGAGAGAGAGAGTACATACAGTCCAGTGTCTCTCTCTCAATGAACACAGACTGCTCAGAGTAACATTCACACCAAACGGCTGGGTTTTCCTCTCTGTTTTTATAACGCCGAAAGCTCAGAGAAACAGGAACGCAAGGAAGCACGACTAAGTGTTAATTAGGATTGTAGAATTTATGAACAAAACGTGAGCGGTGCTTAATTTGCTCGGGTGCTTGCTTTCTGACCCTTATCTGATGAGTTATAAGCATAGTATAATACATAATACAATATAGAAGGGTTTGTTAGAAGAACCTGAGCATGCAATCATTACTTGGTACAAAATAAACATGAAATAAAATTTATTTCTGGTAGCTATCAAGGAAATATCGCTTATTCTCATTTAATTTAAGCTGAAAATACACAATAAAATGATTAAAACTATTTTACATGTTTAAATAATATATTTATTTATTTATTTGACATTTTACACATTATTTTCATGAATTTTAAGCATGCAACTGTTGTTGCGGGGATGCAAACATAATATAAAATTAAAAAGTAATAATAAATATTACTTTAAATAAACCAATTATGAAAAATAAAGTACGTTTATAGTAAACAATGAAATATAAATTAATTAATCACAACTTGACCTGAATTAAATGAAATAAAATAACATGAAATAAAATATGAAACTTCAAAATGTTACCAAGGCATTAGTGGTAAAGGTAAATATATATATATATATATAAAGAAAGAATTAAATGTAATTCGTAATTTAAAACGTGATGTGGACACGCTTTATATATTGTGTCACTTTTTGTTTTGAATGACCTATGGCTGTAAGTGGAAAAATATTATATATATATATATATATATATATATATATATATATATATATATATATATATATATATATAAAAAATGGGATTACAGCCTTTTTAATAGCTTTTCAACATGCAATACTTGTACTGAACAGGAGAACTAGTTTCACACTGGTCATGCACTAATGGTCTGAACACAAGGAACTAGTATTAGTTAATTTAGCAAGCGACGTGAATGTCTGATTTTGATCTTCAGGTCTGTACTAAAGCAGAGAGAAAACCGCAAACAGCCTGAGAGCCGGGGTTATAAGTCCACTCACGTTCTTCAGGCCTTTAAGATGATCAGCAGAACGTCTCTCCTCCTCCTCGACCTTCAGCCGTCTCTCGCTCTTCTGCTCAAGTCTCAGCTCCTCTGAGCGTCCCGGCTTCTCCGTCTGACCTCACAAACTCCTCCTCGAGGAGGTAAATATAGAGCGACAGCAGGAGCAGGCGTCCAGATAGACTTCCAGTGAGATCAGAAGACCTGGGATGACACTGCATTGTGGGTAAAAGAGATCCGTGGAAACAATGCACGAAGACCTCAGTAATAAAACATGCTCAGATCTGCTTTAAAGCCTTTGAAGATCAGATCAGATCAGATCCTGACACTCGGTTTGGAAATGACCCCGGACGACGCTTTAACTCTCACGGTCTGCAGCCGTGGAAAAAAAACACTGCAATGCATGGTGTTAAAAAAAAAAAGAAAATGAAAATTGCATTAAAAAATGATAAAGGCGTCCCCAACGAAGTTGCTTCTCTGAAGGCCTGCAATGGAAGTAAACGCTAGATTTATGTCAATGCACGCTGACAAGCAACACATCAAATGAGTGCATTCAAAAAAAGGGTGATCATATATTTTTTATTTATAAAATCGAACATGCATTAAAACGGAAATGAATAAAATACTGAACTGAAAAGAGAGCTTAAAATTTTAATGAAAATCGAACATTTAAAAATAAAATGCATTTAAAAATCTTAATAAATACTAGTGCTGAAGTATTGAAATGACTAAAACTAATACTGAAATTATAATGGAGCTAAACAGTGTATATATATATATATATATATATATATATATATATATATATATATATATATATATATAATATAAATCCAAACTGAGGAAAATAAAAGCCCCAAAATTACTAAGTTTAAATCTGAAAATGTAATAAGATCAAACGTTGATGATTGATAGAATAATAATACACAAATAACACTGAAATTAATAAACAAGTCCGAAATTATTAAAACTAAATAAAGAAATAAAAAATAGACAAATAAACAAAAGAATGTATAAAAAAAACAAACTAATGAAAATGGCATTATATATATATATATATATATATATATATATATATATATATATATATATATATATCAATTTAACAATTATTGCAGTATAAAAGTATATTAAAAACTTTTAGTATTTAATTGTGATTATTTTCTGAAAAATATAAAAATGTGTTTTTTTATTAATTAACAGCATTAATATAAATATAATTTATATAAATATATATTAATATATATATAAATATAAATATATATATATATATATATATATATATATATATATATATATATATATATATATATATATATATAAATCTAATTTATATACTGTATATAAATTATATTTATATTAGTGCTAAAAAATATATATATATTTAACATACATAACTCAGTTATCACTGGTGTGTCACATTTATTATTTATCAATTTTTACAAATCAACTACAAATGATGAGCATCACAAGCAATGAGAGCGATGTGTGTCATAACCGCTCAATGCTTGTTTATCTACACGCATCTTGTTAATGAAGACTTGAGCGGTGTTTGAGCGTACAGCACGTCTGTGATTCAGGTAGAGTTCTCAGCAGCCTATTTATAAGCTTTTACCGCCACACCTGCCGCTCAAATACCACAGTAAACAATGCCAAGCGCTTCTACTGTTTCATCCGTGACATTGAGACTAAGAATAAACCGCACAGCAGGCCAGCTTTGTCTGTTCTCATTGTGACGAATGAAACATGTGCTCAAATCCGTCCTGCTGAGAGACGCACGAATCCCGGCGTCTGACCGCGTCCCATAATCACACACGCATCTCAACAAAGAGCTCAACAAATCACGGAAAGTGACTTTATTTACTAACCCTCGTGTGGTCTCAAACACGCCAGGACCGCCAAGGACAAAAAAAAAAAACCCCAGCATTAACAGTACATAACTACACGCTACTTTCTAAGTCACAGAATACTTCTGAATCAAACACAGTAAAAATTGATCTTATTTGCAATTTTTTGACAACGCTTGACTGCTTGATTATTATAGTTTTTGCATTTTAGCTCATTGTAGAATTTTCATGTAAACTAAATGAAAATGCAATATTTTAGTACAGTTAATGCTAATGTTATTTCAAGTAACGAAAAGGCATTTTGTTTTTACATTTTGTATTCATTTTAGCTTTTTACATTTCAATTTAATGTAAAAATTTTTTTTAATCAAATTATTTTTCATTTTATTTTATTTTATTGCCAGTATTTAATTTTTCATGGTTTGTAATAATAGAATAGCTTATTTTAACTATAACATCACTATTAAAGTTTTTGCTAATAATTAGATATTTTTTTTTATGTTACATGTATAGATATACCGAGTAGTTTTTAAGTTTTAGTGTATTTAAACTTACATTTTTTCTTAGTTTAGTTCAAGGTTACAAGGTATGCAGTCAAACTTGGTCCATTGTTGCTAAATGCATTGGACAGAATAAAATTCGTTATAATGTTATTTTAGTATCACCAATATACTTTCATACTTTTTGTTAATATTTTGAATTAGAGTCTATTTTTTAAAAAATTTAATTTTTATTTTAATTCCTTTTATGTTATAGCTATTCAAACAACAAAAGCTCAAGCTTTTCTTTAAATGCTTTTTATTTTAGTTAATGTCTATTTTATTGCAAGATATGTGTTGGCAATGTCTTTTTCTAATGATCAGCTTTTAGCAGTGTTACAACATTAAAAATCACATTCTAGAGTACTTTACAAAAATAACGGTAATAAACTGTTTTTGGAGATTACAGCAGATGTGATAAAACAACAGTAAACGGCAGTCAAATGCATACATTTTTCTACAGCATGCTACTCTAATATTTTTTACAGTAGTAAAATTACAGCATCGCACGGGAAAATGTAGCTGCCAGTAGCTTACCGTAATTTTACAGCATTTTTTTTTTCCAGCGTATTTTGTTGCAAACGTTGTGGATGCGTTTCACTTTCGCATGCAGCTGTTTTCATGTTTTCCCCTTTAAATAGCGAGCCAAAGATCACATTAAAATGCAAAAGTGTAGGAAGAGAGAGCGCGTGTTTGTGCATCCAATTAACTCAAACGACGCATCTATCAAGCTGTTTGGCGATACAGAGGAAAAGTGCACAGGAGAGGAGAAAGCAAATCTGCCCACATGCTAATTAAACGCATTCACGCGTCTGCTAGCCCCGCTAACGCTTTCCCCCTCCACAAAGAACATCAATCAGAGAGCCGATAAATAATAATCAGCGGCAGGTCTATTGTTGCAGATCTTTTAGATTAATAAAACGTTCAAGTGTTCACTGCAGCTATCTCTGCAGGACGCAGATGTGACGGAGGCGGCCCGATTTCGTGGGTTTGAACCAAAAAAGACTTTCAGTCGTATCAGGCAGAATCGATTGGGCTCGGGTTCAGCGGGTCAACTTCATCCAGTTCACCTCAGATACCCGGGGTGAAAAACAAGTACACTTCCATAATGCAATTTTCATGCACTAATTTTCAAGATAAACATAAGATCATCTAAGTGTGCTCAGCTGTGCTATTTTGACACACCATGAACGTGAACTAAAAGGCACTTTTAACACACTATATTTGTTTTTAGTTACCACTTGAAACCCTCTTTCATACTATAGTACACTCAAGTGCGCGACAAGTGGTAACTAAATACATTTTTAAGTACGAAGGAAGTATGTTAAAAGAGCATTTTAGTTTATATTCGTGGCGTCTCAAAATAGCACAGTTGAGTACACTTAGATCATCTTAAGTTCTTTACTAAAGAATCCATTTTAGTATATTAAGTGCAAAATTACACTTTAAGTACACTATAGAAGTGTGCTTGTTTTTTACTTGGATAGCCTTAACTTATCAAAAGTAGTATAGTTCAAGTATATTTTAAGTATACTTTATATAAATATCAGTGTACTAGCAGTATGCTATTTCAATACACGTTAGGACTAAATTGGCCCACTTTCCAATGTATAAAGGTTTACTTTTAAGTATACTTTAAGTATAACAGTAGTAAAAAGTAAGTGCAAAACTAGTTTACATCACATTTTGCAGACTATACTAAAAGTGAAATTATAGGTATATTGATAGTTTACTAATTAAATACATGTAGTAGCATTTTTAGTATACTTTGAAGTATAGCCTCAGTTTTAGTACTTTTATATGGCAAGTATACTCTTTGAACTTTATATAACGCTGTAAGTATACTACTATATTGTACACTTGAATGTGGGTAAGTTAGATAAATAAAAACAAAAAGACTATGAATTGGAACGATAATTAAAACATAGATAGCACAAAGCTTGACAATCATTATTACTTTTTGCATTAAACAGTTTTAATGCTGTTTAATGATGGTTAGATGACACCCGGAAGCGTTTGTTTTCAGGTTTCTTCTTCGGTTGTGTTTTTGGGGAGATTCTGCACTGAAGATGTGTGCTAGCGCCCCCTGCTGCACTCCAGGAGCACACGTATAGCACAAATACATTTAGACTTTCTCTAAGCGTAAGCATCAAGTGTACTAAAATGACATTTTAAGCTCCTCGTGTAGCCGAATCCGAGTTGTTTTGAAAGAGCCGCCTCAGTATTGTTTTGCGTCCAGCTAGCGCTAATATAAGTGTGACGTCGTTACATTTGATTGGCCTGGTCGTGTGTCACTCAGAAAAAAACAGACCAATCAGAAAAGAAGCTCATGAACAGGCCATAATTAGACAGGCCAAAATTGACCTGTTTTTGAGTACACTTACTGTTATACCACAAATATATATTCTTAAGCAGAAATATGTATTTAGACAGGAAGACAGGGCATAGCGAGAAGCCCCGCCCACCCGTTTAAAATAGCCAATAGTGTTTTGTTTATATTTGCTCTGTAGAGCCACATTTGACAGTCGCCACAGTCTTATTACTTCCAGATTCAATATAAAACTAAATTACAAAAACAAAATAGTGATCATAATCCTTTTTGGCCATTAAGACTAACATATTGATACTAACACCCATCAAAAAAAAACTTTAATTATGATTTAAGTGGGACTTTAAAACAATTTTCGTGTTGGTCAGAATGAAAATGCAGGTTCATTCTTCACCACTAGGTGTCGCTTTTGTAGAGTTAAACACTGTTTTAAACCATTATATTATAAGGCGGTGAAAGTGTTTTTGACCTTGCATGCAAAATACGAACCTTTCTTAACCCACGATAGAGCACTTTAAGCGAAAAGCGTTTGTCTATTATCCTGAAAAACTATATATTCTGCTAAAATGAACTACACTGAATAAAGTAAAAAAAAATTCAAAGATGTAGAGTCAGTAAAAGGATCTGCACGCACTTATATCTCAGCCAGTAAGTTAACCAGGAAGAACTATTGTATAGATATATAAAAAAGCAGCTGACTAACAGCCATTTAAAACCACGAAAGCCTCATGAGATTCCCACCTGCTCCAGCCTGTTTCACCTGTAATACACACCTGCGAGGATTCAATGTTTAATCACAAAACAATGCTCTCTTCTCCACACCGCTCTAAAAAAAGTCAAATAACAATTAACAGCCCAACCTTCGTGCACCTGCTCTAGTTGATTACCGCTCATTAAACAGACGTTAAATTAATGACCGAGCACGTATGAAACAGACGGCGAAGCAAACTCTTTAAAAAAGTTAAAAAAGCAGATTAACAAGTTACCGCGACCTAAAAACAATGACCAACTTCATAATGAGCCGTGAACATTAAAATGTATTGCATCTGATACGTGCATTTTTGGGGGAAGAATAAGATCATCTGCCAAATTTTATTTCCAGCACTGGGAATCTGAATTAATTACTCCGCAGAGACACTGGAGATAATGAACTGATGAGAGACGTTACAGTTTTATAAATCCACTTTCACTTAAACGAGAGTCTAATGAGAATCCGAAACAAGTCTTGAGACATTGTACGATAACAATGTTAAAAAAAAAACACGTTCCCAACATCAACTTCCATTGGATCGTGTGACTCTGAAGACACAAAAATTCAGCTTTGCATCACAGAAATTAATTATATTTTAAAGTATATTAAAATGCAAAACCAGTATTTTAAATTGTAATAATATTTCACAGTTTTATTATTCTCGTTCTGTATTTCTGATGCACTGTCGTCCTTTCAAAAACGTGATAAATAGCACTAAACGCCAAACGTTTGAACGGCAGTGCAAATTTTTTCCGTCTGTTTTTCGGGTGAAAGGTGACCCGTTTTGTCTCGCAACCAGAGAGGAACTTTATCACCTTTAGGTAATGATTTTCTCATATATTATCACCGCAAGCGCTTACGAGTGTGAAAACGACTCCGACCTTTGTATTGTTTGCTCAGCGTGTACATGTGGATGAGATCTGTGCAAAAAGCGTCAATAAAACCTTACAGTAGAGCACCCACAGACTGCAATAACATTAAAGTGACAAATATCTTTAATATGCCAAACAAATCAATAAACCGATGAACAGTACGTCGTTTAAATAACATAACTGACATATTTTGTCTGTAAAACCCGTCGGAAGATTTAGACCAGAGCTGTTTTTCCTGCCAGACTGAATTTCTGCTGTGACTTCACCTCGCAGATGTTTGTTTCCTTCATAACAAAGAGCTTTTGTCAGTGTTTCTGAGGTATTTCACTTCGGCAACTTCCTCGTATAGCTGCAGACCGAAAAAAATCCCCATGAAGCATTTTACACACTCCAAAGAACATGAGAGTCTTTTGTCTGGTATGCAAATATATAATTCACGAGTGTGTGTGTGTGTGTGTGTGTGTGTGTGTGTGTGTGTGTGTGTGGAAGTTTCCGTTCAAGACGTGTTTTTACACACACGCCTACCGGGTCTGACATTGTTTGTACAGAGCTGCACAATGAAATAAGGCCGAACCCTTCGAAGATATCGTTGAAAAGTCAGCATGCAATCATTAAGGTTCTTCCTGCCTTACTGTAAGTGATTCATTTATTAAAAATGTCATGCTCCTTTCCTCTTTTCACGATCAAATCAATAAAAACGGATTTTTTTCCCTTACATGCACTCAGATTCTGAACATCCCGTTTACGTGAAGCGCAAATGTTGCACTTATTCATCGACACGGGCATTTAATGCATTCAAAACTTAACTTCAGGGCATATTCAAACATATCTCACTCTTAGCTTTTTGCTAAGATTGAGAATATAATCGAATTTAAGCATTAACATTCAGATCATTTCAGTTCGATTGAGGTGTTTACTTTTTCCGGTCCGGCTCAGCCATCAATCCGATTATAAACAGACGTGCAAACGTTTCTTCAATATCCTGTTTCCCCCCCCGAGAAATGCTTCAGAAGACGGATGCTTTTTGAACGGCATTTCACGCCGACCTTCAAGTTACTCAGATTAGCGCAAACAAATGGTGTAAAAATGTTTCTGAAAATTCACCAACACAGCAATAACAAGCTGCACTTCAGGTTTTCTGCATTTGGACTCCCGCGTTTTGCATTATGCGTTCATTAAATAGACTAATAAGTTAAAACAGAGACATATTGACAACGAATGGTATAACACTTGTGAAAATGGCAATGCTACAGATATGCTTAGTTTCAGTCAAAGTGCCAGTTTGAAAACACTCAATGCTTTTAAAATTACCTTTAGGGCCATTTTAACTCAACTCTCTCTCTCTCTCTCTCTCTATATATATATATATATATTGAGTTGAGTTGAGTATATATATATATATATATCTGTTGAGAGAAATGCATAAATGTGAAAGAAGGCCAAGATAGTACATGCTATGGATGAATGTTTGCTGCGCAGTCCACTATTTTGTATTTGGTTGACACATAAAGCCAAATTGAGACCCCAGTATCTCTGGAACAAAACCATTTTGGGCCTTAAAACCTGAAACCTCTCTTAAGAGCCAACATCTTAAAGAACACTGAGATATTTTTAACACTTCTTGAATTACAGGCATGCAAACCTTGGCACAAAAATGGATTTTTCCCATTTTCGAATGGCCACCATTGGAACATTATGCAACAAGGATCGTTTCACTAATAGACCAACCTACCCATCTCTGTTCGAAATCTTTGCCACTTTTCTAAAGCCATTTTCCCCATCTTTAACATGGCAGATCGCTCATCGAATGTTCACCTGTGGCACATTAACACGTCGGCTTTCATGGCTATTTATGCTTGTCTTTCAGAAAGAAACTCAACAAAATCAAACGTAGTTGGGAAGGTTTCCGAGGTTCGGTCAACTCACAACGTCTGTACGAACGCTCAGATTTTCTCAAAACCCCAAAAGATGGCGGTTTAGCAACTTTTCGTCTTGCACGGACGCTCCGAGAAGAGCAAGGGTTAGTTACAAGACAAAGTCAACCCCTGCGTCTCCACCATCAACCTGTCCAGAAAAATCACACCGAATCTCTGTTCCTCTTCATCTGTGAAGTCCTCCTCAGGTTCAGCTGGGTCCTGGACGGGTTCTGTCCTCATAACATAAGTCCTCTGCTCCTGCTGTGCCTCCAGAGGAATCCCCGGAAGCCAGTTCTGCCTGTAGTTTGACGTCACGACGCACGAAACGTGTACGGGCTTGTAGGATGAGCTACACCTGGAGTCCTTGTGAAGAAGGTCGGGGAGCAAAGGAGTCTGTTCTCCAGACGAAGCCTCTGAGTCCCGGGAAGCTGCTGGAGAACTTTCCCCACATTGGAATAAAAAGCCGGGAAACTTCAGCTCGCCGTTCTCAGCCTCTCTGACCGGCACCACCAGCGGCCCGCCGCTGTTTTCAGGGTCCGGAGGGCTCAATGAAAAGCTCAGACTTGGTTCCGGACCAAACGAGTCCGAGCTGGTTTCGTGAGGTCGGGTCTTGGCAGGCACGCACGTGCTGTAGTGGACCGAAGACTCTGGGCTGTCCTGGAGCGGGACGCGCTCCTGCTCGCAGGCCTCCTGGGATGCATACGCGTTGATATCCATTATCACTGGCGGAGAAAAAGCAGGCTGTGGTTCAAGCTTCACGGCAAATCCAGACCCCACTTCCACTTTAGAGATGACATCTGGATCGGGACAAAATGTAGGGCTGCTGTTGTCTCGCATGATCTGCTTTAAAAAGAAAAGAGAGAGTTCTTGAGTCTATTGGATATTTAAGGATATATATATATATATATATATATATATATATATATATATATATATATATATATATATATATATATATAATATACTATATATATATATACTGTATATATATATATATATATATATATATATATATATATATATATATATAATATACTGTATATATATATACTGTATATATATATATATATATATATATATATATATATATATATATATATATATATACTGTTGATACATAAACTGGGATATTTGGTGTCACTTGAATCACTTAGTTTGCCAAATTGCTAAAAATCTAACAAAAAAATCAAAAATAAAAACCATTTAATTCATAAAAATGTCAATTGGAAATAAAACACAAAAAAATATTTTCAATCAGACAAAAATGTACAAATATTATTGCAAAATATAAATTATTTTCAAAACAAAATATTAAACTCATGGAATGTAAAATTAAAAAATAATAATAATTAAAATTAAAAACAACAATCAAAATTAAATACTTTTGAAATAATAATAACTGAATTGACTCAATTAAATTATCCATCAAAATTCAACACTAAAAATTAACCGAATAATAAAATATGATGAACTTTAAAATAAAAGCCATCAAAATATAACATGCAAAAAACAAATAATTCATAAAAATTGGATACAAATTTAAAAACAAATTAAATTGAATAATTATATATTTTTTTAATTAATTACATGAATAAATAATAAAACAGCGTTAAATAAAATCTGCTGTTAATCATATACTGCAAACATATATTTCAACCACTTTTTCTCAATTGCTGTTGTTATTTTGCATCAAAAAACAACAAACAATAAATAAAATTAATAAATATAATTACATAAATAAATAATAAAACACCAAATAAAAGCATTTTATTTATTAATTTATTATTTATTCATTTATTATTTTAATTTTAAATGTAAAATAAAATTAATTATACCACTGCAAGTTAAACACTACAAACAAATTAAATGATACATCTACAAAAACAACCAAAGCACTAAAGTACCGATCAGAAATATTTAAAATTAAAACTTTTTTAGCAATAAAAAAAAAAACTCACTTATTGAAATATTTGCTTTATTTCAAGTAAATATTGTAAGTCAGAGATCTGGCTGAGAAAAATGTTTGGAAATCCCTTTTGATTCTAGATGCATTTGAAACAGAATGAAGCCGAATTAATTCATCGGACGAGTCGCGGTCCGCCGGGAAGTTTAAGTGAAAGGCATTTTGTGAAGCCAAATATTGACAAGGTTACACAAGAACCCAAAGCGAGCAAATATCAGCACGCATGATTCATGCTTTCAAATCACAAACAGGCTTTTTTTTTTTTTACAATATCTCAAAATCCAAACACGGTAAATAATCCAGAAGCGCTCCGGGAAAAATCTGTGACCGTTGATCTGCGTGCGTCACCGTAGTCGACGCGATAAACTCATTTAGTGTTGCCGAGGGCGATGTGCAGATAAGACGCATTCCTTCAGGAGCTCATGAGAAACAGGACTTGTGAGGTTTTACGGTAAGACCCGGTGCAGGTATGTTCAGCTGGGGTTTCCCACACTTACCAGCACTTTCGGCAAGGAGCTCTGTTTCTTCAGCGCCGACTGGCAAAGCATGATGGGTAAGACGATCAACAGCAGCAGAGCCAGCAGACCAGGCCATATTAATATATGAAGCCAGGAATTGGGTGCTGAAAGACACAGATGAATATAAAGCAGCTTACAAACTTTTTGTGCAACTTTTTGTCATTTGCTGTTGTTATTTCGCATCACGTACAAAAATACAAACAATACGTAAAATGAAATAAATACATAATAATGAGTAAATAATTAGTTGACATTTGTATGTAATCCACCTTTTCTCTCATGCAATATTAAAACCTGTTGTATCGTTTCATTTCAGCAACATGCATGCTGACAAAAGTAATACAATACAGTATTAAATATTAAAAATAAAATTGAAATTGAATAAATAAATAGTTGATATTTGCATATAATCCACCTTTTCTGTTATGTAATATTAAAAAAACGGTGGTATTGTTTTATATATTGTCATATTTATATTATAGGCAAATAAATATTTTTTTTATAATAAAATAAATAATTAAAAATTACATGAAGAGTGAATAAATAAATAAATAAATAAATAGATAAATAAACAGTTGATATTTGTATGTAATCCACTTTTTCTGTTATATAATAGTAAACACTAGGAAATAGATTTCCATTAATTTTGCTAAACTAAAGTTAATAAATAAAAAAAAAAAAAAAAAAAAAAAATATATATATATATATATATATATATATATATATATATATATATATATATATATATATATATATATATATATATATATATATACATATATATATATATATATATATATATATATATATATATACATATATATATATATATATATATATATATATATATATATATATATATATATATATATATATAAAATAATTAATAAATTAATAGTTGACATATATAGTGCATATTTTCTCTTACATAATGGTAACATAAAATGATTTTGTGTCATTTACTTTCATTATTTTGCATTTTAGATACTTGCCAGAAATAAATAGAATAAATAAATAAATAAATCAAAAACATTTAGATTTGGCTACGGATCAAAGTCATTACCTGAGACAGTCACACAAAAGGTGGAGTTTTCACTGGGACCAAACACACTGGGGTGTGTGAGCGTATAAAACACTTCACCGCAGTACTGGACGTCTGTCTCCACGAGCCAAATCAACACGGAGCGGGACGCGTTCTCAAACACCTGCACACACAGTCTCCACATGTAGCCTAGCAACAATACAGACCTTACAGTAATAACACAGATCCTAAAGGATCCCAATAAGGAGGAGCAATAGTAACCTTTCCAGCCATTGACTCGGGACGCGTCAGACGAACCGTGTACTTAACAAATGATGTCAGGAAACGTTTTCCCCAAAAGCTGACGTCCTCTAAAGAGCGGTTCCAAGCGGCCCTCGGCGGCGAGACCGTCACGTTCAGATGGGTTTGGTTTGATGTGACTGACAGCTGAGGAGCTGTGAATGTGGCTGGAAGCAGGGAAACAGAACGGAGGTTGGTTCAAAGAAAAAAACTGCATGTGCTGGTTAGGTATGTTTTGAAGCTGGGATGCTGGTTTAAGCTGGTCCTTTGCTGGTTTATGATGGTCCTATGTGGTTTATGCTGGTTTAAGCTGGTCCTTTGCTGGTTTATGATGGTCCTATATGGTTTATGCTGGTTTAAGCTGGTCCTTTGCTGGTTTATAACGGGTCCTTTGCTGGTTTATGCTGGCCATTTGCTGGTTTATACCATTCCTATGTGGTTTCCGCTGGTTTAAACTGGTCCTTTGCTGGTTTATGATGGTCCTATGTGGTTTATGCTGGTTTAAGATGGTCCTTTGCTGGTTTATGCTGGTCCTTTGCTGGTTTATGCTGGTCCTTTGCTGGTTTATGCTGGTCATTTGCTGGTTTATACCGTTCCTATGTGGTTTCTGCTGGTTTAAACTGGTCCTTTGCTGGTTTATGCTACTCTTTTGCTGGTTTATGGTGGTCCTATGTGGTTTATGCTGGTTTAAACTGGTCCTTTGCTGGTTTATGCTGGTCCTTTTCTGGTTTATGATGGTCTTATGTGCTTTATGCTGGTTTAAGCTTGTCATTTGCTGGTTTATGCTGGTCCTTTGCTGGTTTATAATGGTCCTATGTGGTTTATGCTGGTTTAAGCTGGTCCTTTGCTGGTTTTTGCTGCTCTGTTGCTGGTTTATGGTGGTCCTATGTGGTTTATGCTGGTTTAAGATGGCCCTTTGCTGGTTTAAGATGGTCCTTTGCTGGTTTATGCCGTTCCTTTGCTGGTTTATACTGGTCCTTTGCTGGTTTAATCTGGTCCTTTGCTGGTTTATGCTACTCTTTTGTTGGTTTATGATGGTCCTATGTGGTTTATGCTGGTTTAAGCTGTTGCTTTGCTGATTTATGTTGTTCCTTTGCTGATTTATGCTGTTCTTTTGCTGGTTTATGCTGTTTCATTGCTAGTTTAAGCTTGTTCCCACCTCAAGACCAGCATAAACCAGCAAAGGACCATCTTAAACCAGCTCAAACCAGCATCCCAGCATCAAAAAATACCTAATCAGCATATGCTGTCTTTTTCAACAGAGCAGTTCACATAAAATAGAATAGCTGTTAATTTCCTCATCCTCAGGCCACCCAAGATGTAGTTTATTTCTTTAACAAAACAGTAAAGAAGGTTTTGGTAACGCTTCATAATAACTGCACACTTTGAATCTTTAGATAAGTAAACAGTAAGGTACAGGAGGCTGTGCTGTATCATTATCGTAAATAAATCACGACTGAAGGGCGTTGTTAGTCACAGCGTGAAGTGGATTACTGCTTTTGTCAAACAACAAAAAATATTAAAACCAAAAATATGCATTGAAATGTTCATTTTTGAAGCAAGTTTGTTAAATGTAGCCCTTTCACACACACACAAAAAAAAAAACAATAGTTCCTGACAGCAGTAAACTACAAGAGAATTTTTAGAAAATGCTAATTTTGCAACACAGTTGCTGGCCAATCAGAATCAAGGAATTCTGTAATAATTTTATAGGAATAAGTAAGCAGTTTCTAAATACAGCTATTAATGTTTGTGAGCATATCTACAATGTTTAATATGTTCAAAAACAATGTAACACGAACAAATACATGCGTATATCAATGCATCAAAGAAGCGCTGCAGTCAAACATTAAATCTGTGTGTGAGAGACAACTTTACGTGCAGAGCGCCATGAAAAACTGTAAACACTGTGCTGCGGAAATATATTTACATGTACATATTTCTAAGTTGGTGACATTATATGCAATCGTATTATTATTACATGCAGTAGTGATGTGGAATGAGGATGTGTTGCGTGTCTAAAGCATATCAAGCGAGTAAACTAGTTCAGGCAGATCACACAAACAATGAGAAACCATTTCATGCACGCCCATTTAAACATTTAGGCCCAAACAAATGGTTTCTTCAGTTCGGTTTAGTTTGGTGGAACTGGAGCCCTGAATGAGTTCATTCATCCCAGGATCAGATATACTGCGGTGTTTTGGATCAGTTTCATTCAGACTGAATATCAGGTGTCTGGAAGTGAGTTCTGATTTGATCTCATTTCAACCGGTTCATCCAGTTCACTAAAAAGAACCGGTTCAAAACAATGATTCGTTCAGGAATGATTCGTTCACTCCAGACTGTTTACCCAAGGTTTCTTGCACAGACTGATCTTTTCGCTTCATAAGACCATGCAGGAGCAATTGGCATTCATTTTGTTGACTGATGCATTTTTCATTTAGCCACTGAATTGAATTTTACGAATCACCAACGATCACGGAAAAAATGCGTCTTGTGCAGCTGGCCCGAGGGCGAGTACGTTAACAGCATAATTGATGTTTTATTTTAGCTTGACCACAGACAGAGTTTGAGCCAAAGAGCGAACATCCAAAATAACTCACTTTCCCAAAACGGCATGGATATGGCCCCTCCGAGGCACCGTCCGCCGGCCAGGACCTTGGCGTGATATTTAGAGGACACGTCGCTCATCACATCCGTCATCACATCCGTCATGTCACAAACAGGGGTGGAGATGTTCTGGCACCAAGTCACTGGTTGATACGGGTTCCCATAACTGCAACAGAACAGACTTACTGATACTCGGGTACATTTATTAAAATTGCATGTGACAGACACAAAAAGCACCCAATTAAAGTAGATCCCGTGCAATCATAGAGCACGCACAGAAACTCTTTTAAACTGACCAGACTGCTGGTACATCGCCTGGTCCATCGTTACACACCCCATCTATTGTGTGCATATGTCATATCACGTGTTAAATCATACAGCTGATGTTGAATGTTCATTGTTGTCTTTGGAACAACTCATCGAGCTATAAATATATATATATATTATATAATAGTCAGGACGTGCAAATGATCAGAGCAGTACCTTTTTTGTTGCATGTAATAAAACGATATACGTAATGAACGTAAAAAATGGCAACCATGTTAACACAATATCAAAGAAAAAAAAAATAACTATTAATTAATGCAAAAAAGTTTATAATTAATATTAAAATGAGCATAAATATTATATATATATATATATATATATATATATATATATATAATTATATAAATATATAATATATAGAATTAATTGTTTTTCTTAAAAAAAGAAAATAACTAAATAACTAACTTTCTAGCAAATATTATTAAATGCACTTCTAGAAAAACGTTTAGACTTAAAATATATAAAAATATTTACTTTATTATATTACATATTTCACTTTTATTTAATATATTGACAAATTAAATGAACAAATATTATTTAACTTAAAATATGTTATGAACAAAATTGTATAAAATAAAATAATTATATATATATATATATATATATATATATATATATATATATATATATATATATATATATATATATATATATATTTTTAAATTAAATTTGATTAAGATTAAAATTGAAAACATTTTATTTCTATAGAAATAAATGAAAACCATAATAAATATTTTTTATAGTATATCGAAATATAAAATACAATTATGGCATTAATTTCATTTGTATAATTAAGTTAAAAAAATACATTATACAAACACTTTTTAAGTTGTTACATGATGCATATTTGATACGATATATTAATAATATTTTGCAGACAGAGATGAATTAAGGCACTGAAACTACTACCGTATAAAAGAGCAAAAATAAGAAAGGAGAAGTGTATGAGAAGCGTTGAGCTGCAGTAAGAGAGGTTAAGAGGTTGGACCGATGTGGGATTATCTGGAGCTTGTGAAGCTTTGGTCTCTCATCCCGTCGCCCGCTGTCTGCCCCAGTGACCCTCCCAGCATGCTCTGCTGCTCCCTCCGTGCCCATCACATTTATTTTTCCCCATCAGTTTCTCCGTAAAGCCTAACAGATTCGGAGCCGAGGCCAGAAAGGGCCGGCAACATTACGCCGACGCAGCTTCCTCCCGCTCCGCCGCCGAGCGTCCTTCACCAAAGTCACGCGAGGAGGTTTTAAAACGCTGCTAAGGATTTCAGGGGTTGTTAAACGATCGTGCGTAAAAAAAATTATGGAAATATAGTGAATAAAGAGAAGACAAATCAGAGGCAATGTACCGTGTCCAATCTATGCGTTTCCTTCAACATTTTTTTTTTTAGATATAAATCACTCTCATTAATTCAAAGGACTGCAGCGTTACTGTACCAAAGTACTTTTTTAGGGAAACCAATGAAAAAATATTAAAAACATGTAAGAATACGTTTCAGATATGTATGCATTATACATTATAATCAATGCAGCACATTATTATTATTATTAAAATATGTACACAATCCATATGTAATAATATATACTACTAACATATGTAATCTATTATTATTATTTTAGTAATATTTACAAATATGTACACACGCACACAAACTAACAATTATATATAATTATTGTATTTTATAATATATATTATTAAATTTAATAGACTGCAACAGATACTCTCTCTCTCTATATATATATATATTTATATTAATTTTATATTTTAATGATGCATACTAACGCATCAGTGATCTCTTTCCTTCTATATTGATAGAGATGCATTTGCATGACATATGATAACACAATTATGCATTATATTTAATTACAACACATCCGTGCAATTGCAGCGTGCTATAAACAGAAAAAAAAGCCCCGGTTTTCCGGCGACTCTGTGACTCACAGGTTATACTGAACGCTGTAGAGAAGTGTTTGACCCGGAACGTCGACAGGATCCCAACGGAGAACGCTGAAGAAATTCCTGGACACGAAATAGACCTTCGTCCCGTAGCAGCTCTGACCCCAGCTACCTGCGACACAGAGCAGCAAAAGGTCTGAATGTCTGAATGTCCGATGCGGTCACGACATTAAGCAATACGATTTTAATCTAGTGCTGATTTCAGCATTTAATAAAGCACTGGTTAATTAAAGCGCTGACGTGAACCAACAATGAGCTTTTTTTTATTGCTCAAGGGTGTTGAATTTATTTATTCATGCCGCGTTTGGCAGAAATAGACGTTTTTAGATCCAAAGCAAATCAGCACATCCCAGGAAAAACGCATCTAGGTAAAGTAGAGCATTGCATTCGTCGAAAAGTACGTTTAAGTAGCATGCAGCAGCACGTTATTATTTCACACACACTAAAACAAACTCAGACTGGCGTCCTCTGGTCTCTTCAGATGATGGTTTGAAACACCACCAGCAGAGGAAACAACATCCACAAACCCTCTCCAGCTCTTCAGGATGTTTGACATCAATCAATACATACATATATATATATATATATATATATATATATATATAGCCTCTAAACCTCAGGCCTCTTTCAAACTTTCTTCTCGACCGGCTCTCTTTTTCTGGTTTCGGCGGTCGATGGACAGGGTTTGACGAGCGTCTGACAGCGAGACGGTTCTCCATCGATCACGAGCCCGGGCGAATAATCTCTGCACGTTTGGATTTTCCTGAACGGCTTCAGATACACCGGCGGGATTTCGCAGAAAGCGTAAAGAGTTTGACCTCCAGAGACGGTCAGAAACCCACACGCCGAGTGGGACGTGATTAGAAACAGAAACCTGGCAGAATATTACAATTTGACTTAAATAGCACTTCAGCATTTTTTTATAAATAAGTTAAATAATTTTTATTTGTATGTTCTGTGTTCATTTTAATTGTGAGGTTTTTTTTGTCTTTTTATTGTTATTTTTAAAACATCTATATATTTCAGGAAATAAAAATGTTGGCGTTTTGTTTAAAT